>NC_088421.1:28288422-28355922 GCF_034236695.1 Oncorhynchus nerka | reverse complement strand
CTGCTAGTCAGAGAGTCAATCAGTTAGTCAGTCAGTATGACAGTCAGCCAATATGTCAGTCAGTAGGTCTGCCAGTCAGTCACCCAGTCAGTATGTGCCAGTCAGCATACCAGTCAGGCAGTATGCCAGTCAGGCAGTCTGCCAGTCAGTCACCCAGTCAGTATGTGCCAGTCAGCATACCAGTCAGGCAGTATGCCAGTCAGGCAGTCTGCCAGTCAGTCACCCAGTCAGTATGTGCCAGTCAGCATACCAGTCAGGCAGTATGCCAGTCAGGCAGTCTGCCAGTCAGTCACCCAGTCAGTATGTGCCAGTCAGCATACCAGTCAGGCAGTCTGCCAGTCAGTCACCCAGTCAGTATGTACCAGTCAGCATACCAGTCAGGCAGTCTGCCAGTCAGTATGTGCCAGTCAGCATACCAGTCAGGCAGTCTGCCAGTCATTCTACCAGTCATTGCCAGTCATTCTACCAGTTAGTCAGTCAGCCAGTCAGTCAATCAGTATGCCAGTTAAATCAGTGACAAAATGACTGGCAATTCAAAATGAATCAAAGAAGATCTAGCTCTTAAATAACATGTTGATCCCCAAACTGTCTATACACCTGTAGATGAGATTCGTGAGGAAGTTCCATGTGGGACCGAAGCCCCGTCGAGACTATGTCCAAACGGAACCACGTGTCGAAAGTATTGGCTGGGGCCTAACTACGGCATCACCCAGTTTGACAACATCCTGTTTGCCGTGCTAACAGTCTTCCAATGTATTACCATGGAGGGATGGACTGACCTGCTCTACTATGTGAGTTACGGTACTTCACATCACAGTGGTTCTGTATTAGAGGTATTATGGTATTTAATTTATGGTTAAAGAGCTGGACTATTATGTGAGTTACTGTAGAGTTGGGTTAGGGTTTAAGATCGGGTTTGGATTTGGGTTTAAGATCAGGAGTTTGGGTTTGGTTTTAGGTTTAGGTTTGGCTTGAGATCGGGTTTGGTTTTCTGTTTGTGTTTGGGATTGGATTTAGGATTGGTTTGGGGTTTGAGATCGGGTTCAGGTTTAGTCTTCGGTTTGGGTTTGAGATTGGGTTCAGTTTTTGTTTTGGGTTTGGGTTAGAATTCAAATCAAATCAAATTAAATGTATTTATATAGCCCTTCGTACATCAGCGGATATCTCAGTGCTGTACAGAAACCCAGCCTAAAACCCCAAACAGCAAGCAATGCAGGTGTAGAAGCACGGTGGCTAGGAAAAACTCCCTAGAAAGGCCAAAATCTAGGAAGAAACCTAGAGAGGAACCAGGCTATGTGGGGTGGCCAGTCCTCTTCTGGCTGTGCCGGGTGGAGATTATAACAGAACATGGCCAAGATGTTCAAATGTTCATAAATGACCAGCATGGTCAAATAATAATAATCACAGGCAGAACAGTTGAAACTGGAGGTGGACTGGGGACAGCAAGGAGTCATCATGTCAGGTAGTCCTGAGGCAGGGTCCTAGGGCTCAGGTCCTCCGAGAGAGAGAAAGAAAGAGAGAAAGAGAGAATTAGAGAGAGCATACTTAAATTCACACAGGACACAGGATAGGACAGGAGAAGTACTCCAGATATAACAAACTGACCCTAGGACCAGACACATAAACTACTGCAGCATAAATACTGGAGGCTGAGACAGGAGGGGTCAGGAGACACTACGGCCCCATCTGATGACACCCCCGGACAGGGCCAAACAGGAAGGATATAACCCCACCCACTTTGCCAAAGCACAGCCCCCACACCACTAGAGGGATATCTTCAACCACCAACTTACCATCCTGAGACAAGGCCGAGTATAGCCCACAAAGATCTCCGCCTTGGCACAACCCAAGGGGGGACGCCAACCCAGACAGGAAGATCACATCAGTGACTCAACTCAATCAAGTGACGCACCCCTCCTAGGGACAGTATGAAAGAGCCCTAGTAAGCCAGTGACTCAGCCCCTGTAATAGGGTTGGAGGCAGAGAATCCCAGTGGAAAGAGGGGAACCGGCCAGGCAGAGACAGCAAGGGCGGTTCGTTGCTCCAGAGCCTTTCCGTTCACCTTCACACTCCTGGGCCAGACTACACTCAATCATATGACCCACTGAAGAGATTAGTCTTCAGTAAAGACTTAAAGGTTGAGACCGAGTTTGCGTCTCTCACATGGGTAGGCAGATCATTCCATAAAAATGGAGCTCTATAGGAGAAAGCCCTGCCTCCAGCTGTTTGCTTAGAAATTCTAGGGACAATTAGGAATCTAGAATTGAGGCAGAATAAGCTGATCCTAAATATGTGGGGCAACTACAACCTGGATAATAGATTTCTATGGTATATACTAGTAAATTACATGGTACATTTCCACCAATTCATATAATACATGTTTCCCTGCTATACAAATATGCCCATAGCATTTACTCATATGCTGTATTGTGTGCCCATACCTAAGAAACAGTGAATAGTGCCCTGCTGCCAGTGGCAATGGTTTCTATGGTGACGGAGAGGTGGATGAGGGTAGTGGGGGAATGTGAGTGTAGTCCCATCCACAGCAGTCTATATGGGCCCATATTCAATATTACCCCTTCCCTCTCTTCTCCCTCTTCTCTTTCCCACACATCTCTCTTTCCTCGCTCTCTCTGCTTCCTTAATCTGTCTCTCCATCTCCATTCCTCTTTGCGTCTTCCTACTCCCCCACCTCACCACACCCAATTACTCACTCTCTCTCTCCCCCTGTCAGCCTCCCCCTTTCTCCCTTCCTCTTCACCCCCTCCCCCTTTCCCCCACCTCTTCCCTTCTTCTCTCTTCTCCATCAGTCTCACTCGGTGGTGGTGCTGCTCTATATTTAACAGGGCTGTGCAGTCAGAGTTATTCTTGCAGCTGCTGAGGAAGAAAGTGCTGAAAGTTTAATGGATAAAAAAGCTGCAGTACATTCAGTACAGCACACAGCAACAGCAGCCACGCCCACAGACAGGAGGGAGGGAGGGAGGGAGGGCATTACATTCTGTGATGGACTCTGTTTAGGGGGAAAAACAGCAAGATGGGGAGGGATGAGAGAGGGAGAGAAAGGGTGAGGGAAAAATAGAGAGGAAGAGCGTTACATTCTGTGCAGCTGAACTGTTTAAATGGCAGATACTCTGGACAGTATACTGTATAAAACGATGTCCTAATCATCTCTGTATTGTGGTGACCCCGTCCCAGTTCATGAAAAGGTTGAAATATGATCTGCTATTTTTTGGCTTTATAAAATCTACATCTCAGTGTAGCCTCTCTAGTCAAACAAGGGAAAGATGAATTACTAGATCAAAAGATGTGTGTGTGTGTGTGTGTGTGTGTGTGTGTGTGTTTGCAGAGCAATGATGCCTCAGGGAGCGCGTGGAACTGGATGTACTTCATTCCCCTCATCATCATCGGCTCTTTCTTCATGTTGAACCTGGTCCTGGGTGTACTGTCTGGGTAAGTGTGTGCGTGTGTGTGCACGCATGTGTGTGGGAGAGTGTGTGTGTGGGCGCACGTGCATGTGTGTGTGGGGCATGTGTGTGTGTGTTTCGTGTGCGTGTGTGTGTGTATACAATATGTCTGTGTATATGTCATTGTATACATCTATATGTGTGTTTCATTTGATATGTGTGTGTTGATATGTGTGTGTGTCTACCACAGGGAGTTTGCCAAAGAGAGAGAGCGAGTGGAGAACAGGAGTGAGTTTCTAAAGCTGAGGAGACAGCAGCAGATAGAGAGAGAGCTCAATGGATACCTGGAATGGATTTGTAAAGCAGGTACATTATCATCATATAGAACTACACACAAAACATACATTGAACCCTATGTTACATATTTATGTTATATATGTTCTATATTTATGTTATATATGTTACATATTGATGTTATATATGTTATATATTGATGTTATATATGTTACATATTTATGTTATATATGTTACATATTTATGTTATATATGTTCTATATTTATGTTATATATGTTCTATATTTATGTTATATATGTTCTATATTTATGTTATATATGTTCTATATTTATGTTATAAATGTTCTATATTTATGTTATGTATGTTATATGTTTATGTTATGTATGTTATATGTTTATGTTATGTATGTTATATGTTTATGTTATATATGTTACATATTTATGTTATGTATTTTATATGTTTATGTTATTTATGTTATATATGTTACATATTGATATAATATATCTTATATATGTTATATATTTATTTTATATATTTATGTTTAATATGTTATAGATTTATGTTATATATGTTACATAATCATGTTATATATGTTATATATTTATGTTATATATTTTTGTTATGTACGTTACATATTTATGTTATTTGTGTTATATATTTATGGTATATATGATATGTATTTATGTAATGTATTAATGTTATATATGTTATATATTTATGTGATATATGTATGTGTTCATGTTATATTTATGTTATATATATGTTATATATTTATGTTATATATGTTATATATTTATGTTATATATGTTATATATTTATGTTATATACATGATATATTTATGTTATATATGTTCTATATTTATGTTATATACATTATATATTTATGTTAAATATGTTATATATTTATGTTATATATGTTATACATTTATGTTAAATATGTTATATATTTATGTTATATATTTATGTTACATATGTTATATATGTATGTTATATATGTTATATATTTAAGTTAAATATGTTATATATTTATGTTATATATGTTATATATTTATGTTATATACATTATATATTTATGTTAAATATGTTATATATTTATGTTATATATGTTCTATATTTATGTTATATACATTATATATTTATGTTATATATGTTATATATTTATGTTATATACATTATATATTTATGTTAAATATGTTATATATTTATGTTATATATGTTATACATTTATGTTATATATGTTACATATTGCCATATACATTCCCATGTTATTGTTTACTTACTTTTCCTTCCTATAGAAGAAGTGATCTTAGCAGACGATGAAGACCCTGATGCCTTTGACGGTATTTAAGTGTGTGTGTGTGTGTGTGTGTGTAGTGACTTAGATATGATGTTAGAATGTGTATAGAGATGGACAATGAGAAAATATAATATTGTGTAAATGTAGCATTATTGTTAGTGTAAATGTATCATCTTTACTAGTACACATGTAGCATATTTTCTAGTGTAAATGTAGCATTTTTAATAGTGTAAATGTCACATCTTTCCTAGTGTAAATGTAGAATATTTACTAGTGTAACCAGAGCATCTTTGCTAGTGTAAATGTAGCATCTTTGCTAGTGTACATGTATAATATTTTCTTGTGTAAATGTAGCATCTTTCCTATTGTAAATGTTGCAGCTTTGCTAGTGTAAATGTATCATATTTACTAGTGTATAGGTATCATCTTCACTAATCTAAATGTATCATCTTTACTAGTGTAAATGTAGCATATCTTCTAGTGTAAATGTAGCATCTTTGTTAGTGTAAATGTAGCATCTTTACTAGTGTAAATGTAGCATCTTTGCTTCTGTGACAGTGTTTGTTTGCGTGT
The DNA here is from genome assembly GCF_034236695.1 of Oncorhynchus nerka. Taxonomy (NCBI): domain Eukaryota; kingdom Metazoa; phylum Chordata; class Actinopteri; order Salmoniformes; family Salmonidae; genus Oncorhynchus; species Oncorhynchus nerka. Next base: position 28,350,353 of record NC_088421.1, on the reverse strand, counting down.
TCTATAGTGAGCAGTTGTGCGTCACTGTGTTCTATTTTTCCCATTCAGGCACCCGCAGGAGACCCACCATCAAAAACCACAAGAACAAAACAGATCTCCTTAACCCAGAGGATGGGAATGGAGACCTGGCAGTGGGTAAGAAACACCACAAACACGCACACGCACACACAAGATGTTACATGCTAACCAAATGTGTTTTTTCTCTCTACTCTTGTCCCCATCCCCCTCTCCTTTTCCCACTCTTCTCCTCTCCTCCACCCCTCTCCTCTTCCCATTCTTCTCCTCTCCTCCATCCCCCTGTCCTCTTCCCACTCTTCTCCTCTCCTCCATCCCCCTCTCCTCTTCCCACTCTTCTCCTCTCCTCCATCCCCCTCTCCTCTTCCCACTCTTCTCCTCTCATCCATCCCCCTCTCCTCTTCCCACTCTTCTCCTCTCCTCCATCTCCTCTCCTCTTCCCACTCTTCTCCTCTATCCCCCTCTCCTCTTCCCACTCTTCTCCTCTCCACTATCCCCCTCTCCTTTTCCCATTCTTCTCCTCTCCTCCCAGGTTCTCCATTTGCGCGGGCCAGTCTGAAGAGTTCAAAGCTGGAGGGCTCTAACTTCCATAAGAGGGAGCGTCGTCTGCGTTTCTTCATCCGACGCATTGTGAAGACCCCGTATTTCTACTGGAGTGTACTGTGTCTGGTGGGACTTAACACCATGTGTGTGGCTGTAGTACACTACGACCAGCCTGAACCACTCTCAGACTTCCTCTGTGAGTAGACACACTGGGAGGGAGGTACGGAGGGAAGGAGGGAGGTATGGAGGGTGGGAGGGAGGTATGGAGGGTGGGAGGGAGGGGGTGGTAAGGAGGGTGGGAGGGAGGTACGGAGGAGAGAAGGAGGGGGTACGGAGAGAAGGAGGGAGGTACGGAGAGAGAAGGAGGGGGAGGTATGGAGGGTGGGAGAGATAGAGGGTGGGAGGGAGGGATAGAGGGTGGGAGGGAGGGATGAAGGATGGATGGAAATTCTAGATACTTTTCCTTATTTCTCTCTCTACCTCTCTGTCACGTTGGCTTAAAGGAGATTCTGTCACGTTGGCTTAAAGGAGATTCGGGAGACAGACACAGGAATGCGTAATAAGGTTTTTTATTAAGCCCCAAATTATGGCGTGCCATGTAAAGGCACGGAGACGATGACCAAACAAACACGCAACAAAAACACAGGGTAGAAACCCAAACAAAAGAGCGAGGAGAACCTCGAATAAATAACACACGCACACAATGATTATCACACGGGACGAGACCCGTAATCATCTGTGCAATCCACAAGGGCACAAAAGCCCAAAACAAAAAGCACAGGTACTCACACGCACCAACGGACATAGTAACAATAATCGACAGCCCAATGGAAACCAAAGGGCAAACTTATACAAGTACTAATCAGTGGGAATAGGGGACAGGTTTATTATTATTATTTTTATTTCACCTTTATTTAACCAGGTAGACTAGTTGAGAACAAGTTCTCATTTACAACTGCGACCTGGCCAAGATAAAACATAGAAGTGTGAACAGACAACACAGAGTTACACATGGAGTAAACAATAAACAAGTCAATAACACAGTAGGAAAAAAAGAGTCTATTTACATTGTGTGCAAAAGGCATGAGGAGGTAGATGAATAATTACAATTTGGCAGATTAACACTGGAGTGATAAATGATCAGATGGTCATGCAAAAGAGCAGAAAAGTAAATAAATATAAACAGTATGGGGATGAGGTAGGTAAATTGGGTGGGCTATTTACCAATGGACTATGTACAGCTGCAGCGATCGGTTAGCTGCTCAGATAGCAGATGTTTAAAGTTGGTGAGGGAGATAAAAGTCTCCAACTTCAGCGATTTTTGCAATTCGTTCCAGTCACAGGCAGCAGAGAACTGGAAGGAAAGGCGGCCAAATGAGGTGTTAGCTTTAGGGATGATAGGTGAGATACACCTGCTGGAGCGCGTGCTACGGGTGGGTGTTGCCATCGTGACCAGTGAACTGAGATAAGGCGGAGCTTTACCTAGCATGGACTTGTAGATGACCTGGAGCCAGTGGGTCTGGCGACGAATATGTAGGGAGGACCAGCCGACTAGAGCATACAGGTCGCAGTGGTGGGTGGTATAAGGTGCTTTAGTAACAAAACGGATGGCACTGCGATAAACTGCATCCAGTTTGCTGAGTAGAGTATTGGAAGCTATTTTGTAGATGACATCGCTGAAGTCGAGGATCGGTAGGATAGTGAGTTTTACTAGGGTAAGTTTGGCGGCGTGAGTGAAGGTGGCTTTGTTGCGGAATAGAAAGCCAACTCTAGATTTGATTTTAGATTGGAGATGTTTGATATGAGTCTGGAAGGAGAGTTTACAGTCTAGCCAGACACCTAGGTACTTGGATGTCCACATATTCTAGGTCGGAACCATCCAGGGTGGTGATGCTAGTCGGGTGTGCGGGTGCAGGCAGCGAACAGTTGAAAAGCATGCATTTGGTTTTACTAGCGTTTAAGAGCAGTTGGAGGTGTGCGTAATGAAAGTTCCAGAGGGATCGTGCCAGTCTTTCTGCCTCTCTGATTGCTTCTTACAGTGGATTTTTCAATGCCCCTCTTTATTCCTTTTCTTTTGATATCATCCTCCTGCATTTTCCTGCTCATTCATGTCTGATCTTTCCCGCTCTCTCTCACCCTGTTCCCTCTCTCTTTTCACCTCTTCCAGACTTTGCAGAGTTCGTCTTCTTGAGTATCTTCATGTCTGAGATGGGTATAAAGATTTATGGACTGGGGTCACAGCCTTACTTTCACTCCTCCTTTAACTGCTTTGACTGCATTGTGAGTGGTGGAACATGTCTACTCTAGGGTACACACACACACACACACACACACACACACACACACACACACACACACACACACACACATACACACACACCAATACAGTAAACACACACACTCACATATCATTTTTGACCGCATGTTTTGGATAACATCACTAATCGTGTGTGTGTGTGTGTGTGTGTGTGTGTGTGTGTGTGGCAGGTAATATGTGGCAGCATATTCGAGGTGCTGTGGGGTTTTATCCAGCCTGGGACATCCTTTGGTATCAGTGTATTACGAGCTCTAAGGTTACTGAGAATCTTCAAAGTCACCAAGTAAGTCTCTACTGACTTTGAGTCAACCTCTGTATCGGATATCTTGTCAATCTGTTTGTCAGCATGTCTCATTAACAAACGACCATGAAAGGCAATTAGACATTTATAGGCTTTTCTAAACTCTCTCTCACAAGCTCTCTCTCCTCTCTCCAACACTCTCTCCCCAACTCTCTCAGTTCTATTCAAGGGTCTTTATTAGCATGGGAAAAAACATATGTTTACATTGCCAAAGCAATTGAAATAAATAATAAAAAGTGAAAAGTAAATATTACACTCACACAAGTTCCAAAATAATAAAGACATTTAAAATGTCATATAATGTCTATATACAGTGTTGTAACGATGTGCAAATAGTTAACCTCTCTAGGACACAGGTTCTGCTAACGGAACCCCCCCAACATTCCGCTGAAAAGGCAGCGCGGGAAATTCAAAAATATTGTTTAGAAATATTTTACTTTCACACATTAACAAGTCCAATACAGCAAATGAAAGATAAACATCTTGTCAATCTACCCATTTTGTCCGATCTTTAAAAGGTTTTACAGTGAAAACGCAACATATTTTTATGGTAGATCACCACCAAATCCAAAAAAACCACAGCCATTTTTCCCAGACAAAGAATTAGAGATAAAATTAATCACTAACCTCATATGACATCATGTTACACAATACATTTATGTTTTGTTCGATAATATGCATATTTATATCCACAAATCTCAGTTTACATTGGCGCCATGTTCAGAAATGCCTCCAAAATATCTGTCAGATAACAGAAATACTCATCATAAACTTTGACGAAAGATACATGTTCTACATATAATTAAAGATACACTGGTTCTTAATGCAACCGCTGTGTCAGATTTAAACGAAAAAAGCACACCATGCAATAGTCTGAGACGGCGCTCAGACGTAAATATATTTCTCCGCCATGTTGGAGTCAACAGAAATACGAAATTACATCATAAATATTCCCTTACCTTTGATGATCTTTCATCAGAATGCAGTGCAAGGATTTCCTAGTTCCACAATAAATCGTTGTTTTGTTCCATAATGTCCATTACTAGTGTCCAATTAGCTACTTTTACTAGCACGTTTAGTTCACATGTCCAAAAGCCGGCGCTGGTCCAGGCGAACTCGGACGAAAACTTCAAAAAGTTATATTCCAGGTCGAATAAACTGGTCAAACTAAGTAGAGAATCAATCTTTAGGATGGTTTTATCATATATATCCAATAACGTTCCAACCGGAGCATTCGTTTTGTCTACAAAGTAATGGAACGCAAGGCGATATAATGAATACTGCACGTAACCAGGAACTGGCATTCTGCCAGACCAGTGACTCAAATAGCTGCCATCCGGTCCCACATCACACTAGAGGCTTCATTCCACGTTCTACTGACTGTTGACATCTAGTGGAAGGCGTAGGAAGTGCGAACAGATCCATATCTTATTTGGATGTGAATAGGCGATGAGTTGAAAATCAACCAGCCCTAGAATTTCCACTTCCTGTTTGGAAGTTTGCCTGCCCTATGAGTTATGTTATACTCACAGACATAATTCAAACAGTGTTAGAAACTTCAGAGTGTTTTCTATCCAATAGTAATAATAATATGCATATATTAGCATCTGGGACAGAGTAGGATGCAGTTCACTAAGGGCACGCAATTCATCCAAAGTGAAAATGCTGCCCCCTATCCCTAAAAGGTTTTAAAGTACAAAATTGAAAATGTATGGGTTGTATTTACAATGGTGTTTATTCTTCACTGGTTGCCCTTTTCTTGTGGCAACAGGTCACAACTCTTGCTGCTGTGATTTCTCTCCCCCTCTCTCTCTACTACTCTCTCTCTCTGTCAGGTACTGGGCGTCTTTGAGGAACCTGGTTGTATCTCTGCTCAACTCCATGAAATCCATTATAAGCCTGCTCTTCCTCCTCTTCCTCTTTATCGTCGTCTTCGCTCTGTTGGGCATGCAACTCTTCGGAGGACAGTCAGTACCTCCTCTTCTTTCCCCCTCTTTTCTTGCCCCTTTCATCCTTCCTCCCCCTTCCTCCCCTTCCCCTGTCACTCTTTATCTTCAGTATCTGACTGTTTGGTGTCATCTTTAATCTCTCTCTCTCTCTCTCTCTTGCTATCTTTCTCTCGCTCTCTCTTTCTCGCTCTCTCTTTCTCTCTTCCTCAATTTCTCTCTGTTTATCCTCTAGGTTTAATTTTGAATCTGGCACTCCCCCAACCAACTTTGATACTTTCCCTGCAGCAATAATGACTGTGTTCCAGGTGAGTGCATAAAGACGGGAGGGGGGAGTGGAGAGGGGAGAGAAAGGAAAGAGATAAAGGAATGAGAAAAGAGGGCAGAAGAAGAGTGGGAGTGGTAGCACACTGGAAATGGGGGATAGGAGAGAAAGACAGAGGATAGATGAGTGTAAAGGCAGGGAAAGTTGAGAGTGTAATCAGTCCCAAGATAAGCAGTCCTAACGTGTGCAAAGCGTGTGTTTATATGTGTGTGTGTGTGTGTGTGTGTGTGTGTGTGTGTGTGTGTGTGTGTGTGTGTGTGTGTATGTGTATGTGTGTGTGTGTGTGTGTGTGTGTGTGTGTGTGTGTATAAAAGTGTGTGTATAAGAGTGTGTGTACTTAAGTGTGTGTGTTTAACAGTGTGTGTGTGTGTGTATAAGATTGTATGTGTGTATAAGAGTGTATGTGTACAGTAGTACGTGTGTATGAGTGTCTGTGTGTGTACAGATGCAGGATCTTAATTTTATCACTCTTTAGTTCCTGAGAAATGTCCCGCTCCGCAGAAAATGCAAACTTGTAGTGTATTCAAGGTATTAAAAGGTTTCTAAAGTTTGTAATTTCCACTTCAAAATGTCAGACTTGATTTGCCCTAATGAAAAATTGATCAACCCCTACAAAAAATGTCCAGTAATTATAATATACATAATAATTCACATTTCCTGTTGCTGTTTTTTTTTCTGCTATAGCAAAGTGCCTAAAATGAAGATCCTACATGTTTATTAGGAGTGTGTTCTCCCCCAGATCCTACATGTTTATTAGGAGTGTGTTCTCCCCCAGATCCTACATGTTTATTAGGAGTGTGTTCTCCCCCAGATCCTACATGTTTATTAGGAGTGTGTTCTCCCCCAGATCCTACATGTTTATTAGGAGTGTGTTCTCCCCCAAATCCTACATGTTTATTAGGAGTGTGTTCTCCCCCAGATCCTGACTGGAGAAGACTGGAACATGGTCATGTATGATGGAATAGAATCTCAGGGAGGAGTCAACAACGGGATGGTCTTCTCAGTCTTCTTCATCGTGCTCACACTTTTCGGCAACTGTATCCTTGTACACACACACACACACACACACACACACACACACACACACACACACACACACAGACACACACACACACACACACACACACACACACACACACACACACACACACACACACACACACACACACACACACACAGTGTAGTTTCTGTCTTCAACCCTTTGCTCTCAGACACTCTGCTGAATGTGTTTTTGGCCATTGCTGTGGACAATCTGGCCAACGCACAGGAACTCACTAAGGTACAGTACTTTGTACAGTACTTTGTACACTGACCGAGCCACGCCTACTGGGGTCAAATAGAATGACCGTTCAGTTCGGGAAATGACCTCTCACCCTGTCAGCTCTAGCTCCCCATTAAAAATGATCTGTATATTGACAGATATTGGACTGAATGCTCTAACAATGGGAATAAATGTCTGCAAGGGGCGGAAGGCAGGCGGGTAAGGCGGGAACATTCTAGCCAATGAGAGGGCAGATAAGAATGTTAACAACAGGCATGCCACGTGCGTCCACTTATATCAGTAATAACCTAAACATTCGATCAAATAAGCCTCACTTTGCCAATTAGTAATTACATTTTATTTTGACCAAATTCAAAATTCTCTCGTTGTCGCCATACAAAAAATCTCCACTTGGTCTGCATCACGCTATATTCTCGCGTGGCCTGATTTTGGGTCCGGAGTCAGCCCTCTTCACTTCACCTCTTCTTCTGTATCTCCATGTATCTGTATCTGTCAACGCCCCTCTTTCTCCTTTCTATAACCATATCTATAAAGGTCATTGCTCTCTTCTCTCACTCTGTCTACCATCTGTATCAACCTCCTCTATCTCTGCTTTTTATCCCCCCTCTCTCTCTCCCTCCTATGTATTTCCCGTCTCCCCTCCTCCCCCCCTCTCTCCCGCTCGCTATCTTTGGTAGGGCGAGCAGGAAGAGGAAGCCGCTTCCAAGAAAAATGTTTTGCAAAAAGCCAAGGAGGTGGCCGAAGTCAGCCCTCAGTCTGCAGCCAACCTGTCCATAGCGGCGTAAGTATCTCTCTTTCTTTCTCTGTTTTCATATCTCTCTCTGTTGTTTCTCTCATCCTTGCCCCCTCATCTCTCCTAGTGTGTTCACTCTTCAGCTGCACAAGACACCTGCGTACTTGCTCGCGCGCACACACACACACACAAACACACACACACACACACACACACACACTCACACACACACTCAGTCAATCTCTGACGTAGCCCACTTTTGATGTGTACTTTTGTGTGGTGTGTTGACTATTGTTGGGTGTTGTGTCTTGGACATGTTTCCTAGTCTGCAAGAAAGCTTAAGATGCACTGATAGGGCAATACTAGGAATGGTTTCCACTAATGAGGTGACTGTGATGTCATTCCTAGCACTGCCCCACCATGCCAGTATAAATCCAAATCATTCATCCGCATATGTGGATGATATAATAGCTTTGCAAGCAGGGATTTTCCAAGCTGGAATCTCCACACTTGCTAAAGCAGGTTAGGAGATACTCTGAGTCCCTGTCTGGGACTCTGGGAAGAAGATTTCTCTCTGGATCTAAATGGGTTACACTTTACCTGACCCCTCCTTCACAAGGCCGAAATAACACTATTATAATGATGACATAACACTATTATAATGAAGACATAACACTATTATAATGATGACATAACACTATTATAATGATGACATAACACTATTATAGTGATGACATAACACTATTATAATGATGACATAACACTATTATAATGAAGACATAACACTATTATAATGAAGACATAACACTATTATAATGATGACATAACACTATTATAATGAAGACATAACACTATTATAATGATGACATAACACTATTATAATGAAGACATAATACTATTATAATGAAGACATAACACTATTATAATGATGACATAACACTATTATAGTGATGACTTAACACTATTATAATGAAGACATAATACTATTATAATGAAGACATAACACTATTATAATGAAGACATAACACTATTATAATGATGACATAACACTATTATAATGAAGACATAACACTATTATAATGATGACTTAACACTATTATAATAATGACTTAACACTATTATAATGATGACATAACACTATTATAATGATGACTTAACACTATTATAATGAAGACATAATACTATTATAATGATGACTTAACACTATTATAATAATGACATAACACTATTATAATAATGACTTAACACTATTATAATGATGACATAACAATATTATAATGATGACATAACACTTATAATGAAGACATAACACTATTATAATGATGACATAACACTATTATAATGATGACATAATACTATTATAATGATGACATAACACCATTATAATGATGACATAATACTATTATAATGATGACTTAACACTATTTATATTGATGACATAACACTATTATAATGATGACATAACACATGTTGTAAACATGTCATGACAACAAGAAGACCTGGGTAACGGTTTGTGACTTGAGATATCCGCTGTAAGAGAACATGTGGCTATGATTGTCTCTCTGCCTTGTTGTAGATAGAAACTGCCTTCGTTTGAAGGGCAGTCTGTGTTTGGTAGAATGAATGGAGAGATGTGTAGATACCCTGAAGACAATAGAATTTGTGCAACAGAAACAAAATGTGAGCTAGAGAGATATGGACGCCTGTGTAGTGGAAGAGAGATGTGGATCCTGAGATAGAGAAATAGTATGAGAAAAGTCTAGAGGGATACATAAAGTTTGTGCAAGAGAAAGAAAGGTGAAAAATGGGGAGAGAAAGAGAGGAAGATAAAAAGAGAAAGAAAAGGAGAACAGAATAGAAATGGAGAGATAGATGACTAGAGACATTGCAAGATGGTTGTCTGAGCAGTGTGAGTTGAAATGGTGTGTGTAGGTGTTAGTGTAAAGTTTGTTGTTTGTGTGTGTGTGTGTGTGTGTGTGTGTGTGTGTGTGTGTGTGTGTGTGTGTGTGTGTGTGTGTGTGTGTGTGTGTGTGTGTGTGTGTGTGTGTGTGTGTGTGTGTGTGTGTGTGTGTGTGTGCGCGTGTGTGTGTGTGTGTGTTGGTGAGGTTTGAGGAGTGTGTTGCCTCATTCACACTATAGGGCCGACCCTAAATGTACTGTACTGGCTCATATATCTTTTTTTCACATGGTTCTTTCTAGCATGGTTCCAGCCACTCTGGTGGATGCGTAGCCAGGTCAGCCCAGTACAGCTCTGCTTGGCTAGGTTCTGGTTGGTCATATAGTGTGAATTGGGCACGCGTGTGTTCTCTGTGTCATGTCACTCACCGACTGTTTCCCTCCTCAGTGAGAAAGTAAACAGCACAGGTCACAACGCTTCCGACCCCTTTCTGGACTGGTATTTACTCATTTATACTCCTTCTGTTTCTTTTCGCCCACTTTTCCTTTCCTCTCCTCCTTTAGACCATCCTGTTTTAATTATCTCCCCCTAATTATGATTTTTTTTACCCCTTTGCTTTTTTGTTGATTTTTGAGTTGGCTTATTCTGAGTATATTTTCTGTTGGCTGCTCCCCGCAGTATGGCTGTGGCTTTACTGTGGTTGACTGTGGTCCCTGGGAAAGGGAGTTAGTGGGGCCGGGGCGCCATTTTGGTTCTTTCGTTGGCAACATCTCAAATGGCACCCTATTCCCCATATAGTGCACTACTGTTGACCTGAGCCTTTCATAAGAGTCGTGCAAAATATGGAGAATAGAGTGTTATCTGAGGTTTGCCCTTTTTTCTCAGAACCTCCATTTTCGGTCTTTTTGTTGATGATTCCATTTTGGTTCCTTCGTTGGGTCCTTTTGGGTTTGGTTTCCTGGTCGACTGTGTAATATTCTAACCTTGCCTCAATATCATTCTCCATCTTGTGCCTCTCTCTGTGTGGTTTCCCAAAGTGGGGCTGGTCTACCCACTGCTTTGGGAAACTGTGGTCGACCATACTCCTTCAGTAGCTCTGTGTTTCTGCCCTGTAGGTCCAGCAAGGTGACCCTTTACATGTGTGTGTGTGAGCTCTATAGTGTGTGTTTGTGTATTTGCTTGTGTTTATATTTCTGTATACCTGTGTATGTAGGTTTCTGTATTTCTGTGTGTTTGTATATTTGTAAATGGACTCAGATACCACTGCTTAACCTGATATTTGACACTCTTAACCTCCCCACCCATCCTCTCTTTTCTCTCCCTCTATGCCTCCCCTCCTTCTCCTCTGCTCTCCATCATGCTTTCTGTCTCTATTTCTTATCCTCTCTTTTCTCATCGCTCTTCTCCCCTTTCATCCAACTCTCCTCCCTCTTCTTCCTCTCGCCTGCTCTCTTCTCTCATCTCTTCTATCCTCTACCTCTCTCTCGGTCCCCCTCTCTCTGTCCCTCCTCTCATCCTTTCCCCTCTCTCCGTCCCTGTAGTAAGGAGCAGCAGAAGAACAATAAGGGTGGTAATAAGTCTGTGTGGGAACAGAGGACCAAGGAGCTGAGGAAACAGACTCTAATGACCAGCAGAGAGGCCCTCTACAACGAATTGGACCCAGAGGACCGCTGGAAGGCAAGGAGAGAGGGAGGGAGGGGGGAAGGCTGGAAGGAAAGGAAGGAGAGAGGAGGGAGGGGGGAGGCTGTAAGGAAGGGAAGGAGAGAGGAGGGAGGGGGGAGGCTGGAAGGAAGGGAAGGAGAGAGGGAGGGAGTGGGAAGGCTGGAAGGAAGGGAAGGAGAGAGGAGGGAGGGGGAAGGCTGGAAGGAAGGGAAGGAGAGAGGGAGGGGAGGGGGAGGCTGGAAGTAAGGGAAGGAGAGAGGGAGGAAGGGAAGGAGAGAGGGAGAGAGGGAGCTGGAAGGAAGGGAAGGAGAGAGGGAGGGGGGAGGCTGGAAGTAAGGGAAGGAGAGAGGGAGGAAGGGAAGGAGAGAGGGAGGAAGGGAAGGAGAGAGGGAGGGGGGGAAGGCTGGAAGGAAGGGAAGGAGAGTGGAGGGATGGAAAGGTGATACCTAGTCAGTTGCACAATTGAATGCATTCAATCAAAATGTGTCTACCGCATTTAAGCTGAATCAGAGAGGTGAGGGGGCTGCCTTAATCGTCATCCACATCATTGGTGCCAGGGGAGCAGTTGTTGTGGGGGTTAACTGCCTTGCTCAAGGGCAGAACAGCAGATGTTTCCACCTTGCCGGCTCAGGGATTCAAACAAGCAACCTTTCAGTTACTGTCCCAAGCTCTAACTTCTAGGCTACCTGCCACCCCAGAGAGGGGGGTAAAGAAGGGAGGTGGGTAAGGAGGAAGGGAGACAGTAAGAGACAACAAACCAAATGGAGAAGGGTGGAGAGAGCGATGGAACACAGAAAGGGGAGAAATTACGAAAGTTGGTAACACTTTTTATTGGTCTGGGTTAAGCTGCTTGATACTTTCGGGTACTTACCTCATATAGTTCATCATAATTGATAACTACCTGGTAATTACCGGGTGCCAAATGTAACATACTGGTTGGTGCCTTTGTCAATTTACCAATAATTGAATCAAGTTTTTGAGCTTTATAGGTGGTTATATGACCTCTGGGATGCTAACGATATTATGCCTCTCCTTGATTCCGCCTGGCCTTCTTCGTCCGTCCCCTGCTTAAAACTCTCCCAACCCAACCTTTCCCTCCCTCCCCCTCCCCTTTCTTCCAGGTGAACTACTCCCGCCACATCCGTCCTGACATGAAGACCCATACAGACCGCCCTCTAGTGGTGGACCCCCAGGAGAACCGCAACAACAACACCAACAAGACCACCAAAGAGCCTGATCCCCGCCTCAGCCAGCAGCACGCTGACGAGCTGGTCCGCAAGCAGACACACGTCCACGAGAGAGGAGGTGGGGGAGGAGGCGGTGGGGGCTCAGGGTCTGGTTCAGGCCCTGGAAGGCCTTACGATAGGGCAGACTCTACGGAGAGCCGCAGGAGCCGTAAGGAGAGCAAGGAGCACCAGGAGCTCCAACACCACCACTCCTCCCATACCCGCCTTGATGCAACAATGCTGGGACAAAGTGGAGAGGAGAGGCCCCAGAGAAGGCACCACCACCCACGGGGCCAGGTGGGCTCATCGGAGCACAGGAAACCCCGCCAGCACCGCATGCCCCAGAGGACGAAGAGGGGGGAGGTGGAGGTGGTGGAGGAGGAGGAGGAGGAGGGGAAAGGCGACACAAGAGCAGGGGGACAGAAGGAGAAGGCGAGGGGGAGCAAGAAGGGGGTGATGGAGGTGAGAGGAGGCAGAGACGGCATCGCCATGGCACTCAGTCAGGGTGTGATGGTGAGGGGAAGAGGACGCGGCAACACCGCAGGAAGTGAGGGAGACCCTGACACACACAGACACACACACATATATACGCACTCACACTTTCCTCTGTCAACCAGTGTCCTTATACAGTAGTTCTCAGAACCATTCTGACATTTCCCTACTCCTTCTCTTCCATCAATCTCTCTCGTTTCTCCCTCTCTTCCTTTCTTTCCATCTCTTTCCCTCTATAGGGATGGTCCCAACCTGTCCACCACACGGCCCATCCAGAAGAGCCTCTGTAGACAGGACAGCCAGTACAGCGAGGACATGGACAATGTCATGAACAGTAAATTGGCCACCAGCCAGCCCCAGCTACCCCCAGGCTCCACCCAGCAGCCCTGCCCAGCCTCGGGTCTCCCCAGCCCAGCCAACCACAATACTCCAGGCCCAGGCTGCGGCCCTGCAGGCCTCAACACTCACCTGACCAACAGCAGCTCCCACCTGGGCCTAGATGGAAGCCTGGTTCCTGCATACGGAAGTAGCACCCGGATACCGGACCACACGGCAGTGGACATACCACCCATGTTTCCTTCCCACAACGCCATATTGCAGGGTGAGAGAGAGGGAAGAAAGAGGAGGGGAGGGGGATGGAGGGAGACTGTGTATGACCAAGGTTTATCAGGTCACATCTTCAGTCAAAACATTGAGAAACAGCCACACATGCCATGCTATTTCTGAATTCTTGTTTCTTCCCTTCATTCTTCCCTGTCCTCTCCTATCCACCCCCTCCCTCCCCCCTCTGTCTCTCTCTCTCCTCCCTCTCTTTCTTGCATCCCTCCAGTCAATAAGAATGCTAACACGGAGCCTCTGCCTAAGAAGGAGGATAAGGAGGATGATGATGATGAGAAGGGTGATGAAGATGGACCCAAACCAATGCCTCCCTATAGCTCCATGTTCATCCTCTCTACCACCAACCCGTATGTGCATGCACACACACACACAATCACAATCACACACACACGTATATTCATTATTAATTATATTAATGATGCATTTTTTGTGTTTGTTGCAATGTGTGTGTGTGTGTGTGTGTGTGTGTGTGTGTGTGTGTGTGTGTGTGTGTGTGTGTGTGTGTGTGTGTGTGTGTGTGTGTGTGCGTGCGTGCGTGTGTGTGTGTACGTGCATGCTTGTGTGTATCTGTGTGTGTGATCAGGTTCCGGAGACTATGCCACTACATTGTGACTCTGAAATTCTTTGAGTTTGGTATCCTGTCTACCATCGCTATGAGCAGTATCGCCTTGGCAGCAGAAGACCCCGTCTGGCCAGAATCACCTCGCAACAATGTGAGACACTCAATGCTAGCTCCGTGTCCGTATTAGCTTATATTTACTCTCCATGCTAACTTAGCTATTAGCTAACTTTTACTTTACCCTCTGGGCTAACCTAGTTAGTTTAGCTAGCTTCTACTTTACCCTCCAAGCTAACTTAGCTATATAGCTAACTTCTACTTTACCCTCACTGCTAACTTAGCTATTGTAGCTAACTTCTACTTTACCCTCCATGCTAACTTAGCTATTATAGCTAACTTCTACTTTACCCTCAATGCTAACTTAGCTATTATAGCTAACTTCTACTTTACCCTCCATGCTAACTTAGCTATTATAGCTAACTTCTACTTTACCCTCCATGCCAACTTAGCTATTATAGCTAACTTCTACTTTACCCTCAATGCTAATTTAGCTATAAGCTAACTTTTACTTTACCCTCTATGCTAACTGAACTATTAGCGAGCTTCTACTTTACGTCTGCTAACTCTGTGTCCTCTCTCTCCCTTTTATGCAGGTTCTGCGCTACTTTGACTATGTGTTTACGGGAGTGTTCACCTTTGAGATGTTGATTAAGGTAATTCTGAATCTATTTCACTCTAGCTATACTTGTAATTTTTTGATGTGAGACAATCAATAACAAAACATATCCACTCTCTCTGTCGCCCTCACTCTAACGCCCCCCCCCCACTCTCTCTCACTTTCTCTCTCTCCCCTCCCCCTCCTCCTCTCTCTCTCCATCCCCCCACACCTCTCTCTCAGATGGTGGATCTGGGCCTGGTGTTGCACCAGGGCTCCTATTTCCGTGACCTGTGGAACATCCTGGACTTTATAGTGGTTAGTGGTGCTCTGGTGGCCTTCGCCTTCACGTAAGTTACCCTCCTGCCCCGTCATCTCCTCTCCCCCAACTCTCTCTCTTTCTTTCTCTCTCTCTTGTCCTGCCTGCTGCCCCATCTCCTCCTCTCCCCCATCTCCCCCTCTCTCTCCTCTCCTCTCTGCCCCTCTCTCTGCTGTCCTTGCAAGGGGTCACAACGTCACTGCGCAGACAGCCTCACAGGCGCCCTGGGGCAAAGCCCCACTCTCTCTCTCTCCTCTATCGCTCTCTCTTCTGTTGCTCTCTCTTCTGTCACTCTCTCTTCTGTTGCTCTCTCTTCTGTCACTCTCTCTCTTCTGTTGCTCTCTCTCCTGTCTCACTCTCTCATCTCTTTATATCCCATGCTCTTGTTCTGTCTCATGTTCACACTCCCACGCTCTCTCTCTCTCCTGTCTCACTCTGTCTCAGTCTTAGTTCCTCTGTCTTGTTCTGTCTCATGTTCACACTCCCACGCTCTCTCTCTCTCCTGTCTCACTCTGTCTCAGTCTTAGTTCCTCTGTCTTGTTCTGTCTCATGTTCACACTCCCACGCTCTCTCTCTCTCCTGTCTCACTCTGTCTCAGTCTTAGTTCCTCTGTCTTGTTCTGTCTCATGTTCACTCCCACGCTCTCTCTCTCTCCTGTCTCACTCTGTCTCAGTCTTAGTTCCTCTGTCTTGTTCTGTCTCATGTTCACACTCCCACGCTCTCTCTCTCTCCTGTCTCACTCTGTCTCAGTCTTAGTTCCTCTGTCTTGTTCTGTCTCATGTTCACACTCCCACGCTCTCTCTCCTGTCTCACTCTGTCTCAGTCTTAGTTCCTCTGTCTTGTTCTGTCTCATGTTCACACTCCCACGCTCTCTCTCTCTCCTGTCTCACTCTGTCTCAGTCTTAGTTCCTCTGTCTTGTTCTGTCTCATGTTCACACTCCCACGCTCTCTCTCTGTTCTGTCTCATGTTCACACTCCCACGCTCTCTCTCTCTCCTGTCTCACTCTGTCTCAGTCTTAGTTCCTCTGTCTTGTTCTGTCTCATGTTCACACTCCCACGCTCTCTCTCTCCTGTCTCACTCTGTCTCAGTCTTAGTTCCTCTGTCTTGTTCTGTCTCATGTTCACACTCCCACGCTCTCTCTCTCTCCTGTCTCACTCTGTCTCAGTCTTAGTTCCTCTGTCTTGTTCTGTCTCATGTTCACACTCCCACGCTCTCTCTCTCTCCTGTCTCACTCTGTCTCAGTCTTAGTTCCTCTGTCTTGTTCTGTCTCATGTTCACACTCCCACGCTCTCTCTCTCTCTGTCTCACTCTGTCTCAGTCTTAGTTCCTCTGTCTTGTTCTGTCTCATGTTCACACTCCCACGCTCTCTCTCTCTCCTGTCTCACTCTGTCTCAGTCTTAGTTCCTCTGTCTTGTTCTGTCTCATGTTCACACTCCCACACTCTCTCTCTCTCCTGTCTCACTCTGTCTCAGTCTTAGTTCCTCTGTCTTGTTCTGTCTCATGTTCACACTCCCACGCTCTCTCTCTCTCCTGTCTCACTCTGTCTCAGTCTTAGTTCCTCTGTCTTGCTCTGTCTCATGTTCACACTCCCACGCTCTCTCTCTCTCCTGTCTCACTCTGTCTCAGTCTTAGTTCCTCTGTCTTGTTCTGTCTCATGTTCACACTCCCACGCTCTCTCTCTCCTGTCTCACTCTGTCTCAGTCTTAGTTCCTCTGTCTTGTTCTGTCTCATGTTCACACTCCCACGCTCTCTCTCTCCTGTCTCACTCTGTCTCAGTCTTAGTTCCTCTGTCTTGTTCTGTCTCATGTTCACACTCCCACGCTCTCTCTCTCTCCTGTCTCACTCTGTCTCAGTCTTAGTTCCTCTGTCTTGTTCTGTCTCATGTTCACACTCCCACGCTCTCTCTCTCTCCTGTCTCACTCTGTCTCAGTCTTAGTTCCTCTGTCTTGTTCTGTCTCATGTTCACACTCCCACACTCTCTCTCTCTCCTGTCTCACTCTGTCTCAGTCTTAGTTCCTCTGTCTTGTTCTGTCTCATGTTCACACTCCCACGCTCTCTCTCTCTCCTGTCTCACTCTGTCTCAGTCTTAGTTCCTCTGTCTTGCTCTGTCTCATGTTCACACTCCCACGCTCTCTCTCTCCTGTCTCACTCTGTCTCAGTCTTAGTTCCTCTGTCTTGTTCTGTCTCATGTTCACACTCCCACGCTCTCTCTCTCTCCTGTCTCACTCTGTCTCAGTCTTAGTTCCTCTGTCTTGTTCTGTCTCATGTTCACACTCCCACGCTCTCTCTCTCTCCTGTCTCACTCTGTCTCAGTCTTAGTTCCTCTGTCTTGTTCTGTCTCATGTTCACACTCCCACGCTCTCTCTCTCTCCTGTCTCACTCTGTCTCAGTCTTAGTTCCTCTGTCTTGCTCTGTCTCATGTTCACACTCCCACGCTCTCTCTCTCTCCTGTCTCACTCTGTCTCAGTCTTAGTTCCTCTGTCTTGTTCTGTCTCATGTTCACACTCCCACGCTCTCTCTCTCTCCTGTCTCACTCTGTCTCAGTCTTTGCTCCTCTGTCTTGCTCTGTCTCACTCGATTAACAACCTTCCCACAACCTTCCCATAGCATCCAACTCCCCAGGCTACTGGCACTACCATTTCCCCAATGCCCCTTTCAATCATTGTTCGCCAGAGTCAACCCCTTTCCTCTCCTCCTGTCCTTTATCCCGCTCCCCATCTCACCTGCCTCCCTCGCTCCTCGTTTCTACTTCTCCCTCCTGCGGTCCAACACTATCCCCATCCACCCTTTCTCTCCCAACGTCCACTATGCCCCCCTCTCTCGCTCCTCTCCTCCCCCTTATCTCCCGTGGGTGTGAGGACCACCCCAGGCACCTGTAACCCTTTAGTGTCCCGGGCGGTTCTGGAGCTGAGGGGCCTGAGCCGCACCCCTCCTCCACCCCTCCTACGGAGCAGGTATTTCAGCTTCCTTCTTCTGCACGCCACTGCCTGAGCTTGGGCTGGGAGTGGGACAGGTGCTATGGCTGGTGATGAAGCTGGTACTATCGCTGGGGCTGGAGCTTGGTGTGGGATGAAGAAGGGTGCTTTAATGAGATAAAGGTTTAGGATGGGGGAAGTTCTGGGTCTAAGACTAAATGGAACGGGAGCTGGGGGTCTGGGGAAAGAGAAGTGTTGGGTCTAAGGCTAAATGGAACGGGAGCTGGGGGTCTGGGGAAAGAGAAGTTCTGGGTCTAAGGCTAAATGGAACGGGAGTTGGGGGTCTGGGGAAAGAGAAGTTCTGGGTCTAAGGCTAAATGGAACGGGAGTTAGGGGTCTGGGGAAAGAGAAGTGTTGGGTCTAAGGCTAAATGGAACGGGAGCTGGGGGTCTGGGGAAAGAGAAGTTCTGGGTCTAAGGCTAAATGGAACGGGAGTTGGGGGTCTGGGGAAAGAGAAGTGTTGGGTCTAAGGCTAAATGGAACGGGAGCTGGGGGTGTGGGGAAAGACAAGTGCTGGGGTTGTAGCTGGGATCAGGATGGGGTAAAAAAGAAGACGGTTAAGGTTGAGACAAGGGTGTTAGGGCTGGAGTGGGGGTGGGAGCAGGTGGGGTTGAGTGAAGAGAGGTGTAGTTCTTGGAATAGTACATTGATACATTGACCCTCTTGAAAAGAGATGCTGAGTCTTAATGTGACTACCTGGACCGACACAGGATAGATCAACAGACTAAAGGGAATGGTTGGGTTGGGTGTGATGCTGAAATTTGGGTAGGCTTAAAATGGTTGTTTTTGGACTGTGCTAGAATTATGAGCTATTTCATGATCCAGACTTCTTATCGTATACCGTATACCTGAAATGGTGTCCAAGATTTCTCTAGGCTGGTTGATTTAGACCTAGAAGATGATTTTACAATGAATTTATACATAGTTGCATGATATGAAGTCATTGGTTAAGGCTTGTGAGTTGATTATTGTACATACTACCTGAACACATGAGTTATTCTGACAGTAGTGATGTGAGTCTTTCCACGCTAACCCAGTCCCCTTATACAGGTGGATCATTGAACAATGGAAAAACATGGCGACCAGGGCATTTTGATGCACTCAATTCAGGAATTGAATTTGAAATGTTGAACCCCTTCAAAGAAAATACTGGGATATTTTCAAAACCATTCATTCCATTTCAACGGATCATCTGAATTGACTGAATCAAAATGGAAAGGAAAGCCCAACCCTAGAGGAAAGCACGGGTATGAGGATGATGTGCACATAAGCATGCATACATACTTGAGGTCCATATACATGCATCTAAGAATGGGAATGGCTATAACTAACAGTCATTTCTGTAATGCATATGAAGAACCTATCATAGCTCAGAGTATATGATCATTCATTAGCTGATAGGGGTGATGCGTGTTTCGCAAACAGAAATCACTCCGCTTTGTATCTTCCCAAGCATGTCTAATACCTCCTCAGGGAAGGTCCCTTTCTTCCACCCTTACTCCCTAGGCCCTAACACTAGCTCCCATTGCTTAACCCTTTGCTTCCCCTCCAAAGAGAGGGGTTACAGATTACCGTTACAGCGGGCATGCAGTTTTCTTCTCCTTTAAGGGAGAAAGATAGAAAAAGATACCTGGATGTGCTTGCAGAATACTCCCTCCTTCCTTCCCCCCTCCCTCCCTCACTCCATCCCACACTCCATCCCTCACTCCTTTACTCTGCTCCTGTGGAGAGAAACAAACTGTTCACCAATCCCTTTTACATTCCTCCTTCCCCTCCTCACTCCGTTTTCCTGATCTCCAACTGGATAGGTTCACAGAATGTTAGCATTTCCCAGCTAGCATTAGCATCATTACAATTGCCTATCCAATCATTTCACATCTGCAGTCATGTGAAGGAGATGAAGGAAAATATGATTTGTAGGAATATTTGGACACTCAAGGTAGAATTTGCATCAAACCACAGATCTAAGACCAGATTGTCCTCCCACAAATCCTAACCTTGCCCGTTAGGCTGGTAAAAACTAATTTGATCCTAGATCAGTGTCTAGGGACAACTTCATACTCTTCCTCTGAGTGGCCGGTGCTCCAGGGTGGCAGTGGCACCCCCTGTCTGTGGGACTGACCCCCTGATCCTGCCATGTTATGTTATGTGTGTATGTGTGTGCCACTGTCAAGTGTGTGTGTGTGTGTGTGTGTGTGTGTGTGTGTGTGTGTGTGTGTGTGTGTGTGTGTGTGTGTGTGTGTGTGTGTGTGTGTGTGTGTGTGTGTGTGTGTGTGTTTGAGTATTTCATGTATATATGTGTCTTTCTGTATGTATATATGTGTGTTGCATCTATATATATGTGTATCTTTCTGCATGTATGTGTTGCATACTGTATATATGTGTGTCTATCTGAGTGTATATGTATGTTCATGTGTTTCACTTTCTGTGTTAGGCCTGCGTTTTTAGTCTGAAGGTATAATGGAATGTTTGACAAAGGTCCAGACAGACAGACAGACAAACAGACAGACAGACAGACAGACAGACAGACAGACAGATCAGATTCTGAAAGATTAGTCAGATAGTCAGAGACTCTGATAGATTAGCCAGAGAGACAGAGACTCTGATAGATTAGTCAGAGAGACAGAGACTGATAGATTAGTCAGATAGTCAGAGACTGATAGATTAGTAAAATAGTCAGAGACTCTGATAGATTAGTCAGAGAGACAGCAAGACAGACAGACATACAGACAGACAGACAGACTCTGATAGATCAGACAGACAGAGACGCTGATAGATCAGTCAGATAACAGTGAAACTCACAGGGCCAAAGCAGACTGTAACAGATAAAGATAGTGCCCTTATTCAATTGGTCGAAATCAAGCAACATTGCAGATAGAACGAGTACTCCCATTGGAGATCTGTATCACAACTTTGATCTAATTGCTCTGGCATCCACTGTCTGGCCTGATGATCGGTGGTATCTGGGCTCGTGCCGTCATCCTGCATGCCTCTCAAATAAATAGAAGAACCGCTGTGCCTGAACATAATGCCCTTCCCAAGGCAGGACAGTGATAGGCCGAAACTGGTACAAGCCTACACTAGTGGACCAATCAGATGACTGGAAGGGTAGTGGTTTGATATTAGTTACTATGGTTACTAACATGGATGTTCCCCTCAGTTGATCCTATGGAATTGTTAAAGCATCATTGATGTTAAGCGTCAATGGTGGCACTAGTTTGGTGCTGTGTCCCAGTTATGTGTTTTCTGTGTGTGTGTGTGTGTGTGTGTGTGTGTGTGTGTGTGTGTGTGTGTGTGTGTGTGTGTGTGATAATGGGCTTCAAATATGACAGACAAACAGACAGGTAGCTAGGAGTGTGTATGTTGGGGAGGTTATAGATATGACAGACAAATAGACAGGTAGCTAGGAGTGTGTATGTTGGGGAGGTTATAGATATGACAGACAAACAGACAGGTAGCTAGGAGTGTGTATGTTGGGGAGGTTGAAGATATGACAGACAAACAGACAGGTAGCTAGGAGTGTGTATGTTGGGGAGGTTATAGATATGACAGACAAATAGACAGGTAGCTAGGAGTGTGTATGTTGGGGAGGTTGAAGATATGACAGACAAACAGACAGGTAGCTAGGAGTGTGTATGTTGGGGAGGTTATAGATATGACAGACAAATAGACAGGTAGCTAGGAGTGTGTATGTTGGGGAGGTTATAGATATGACAGACAAACAGACAGGTAGCTAGGAGTGTGTATGTTGGGGAGGTTATAGATATGACAGACAAATAGACAGGTAGCTAGGAGTGTGTATGTTGGGGAGGTTATAGATATGACAGACAAATAGACAGGTAGCTAGGAGTGTGTATGTTGGGGAGGTTGAAGATATGACAGACAAACAGACAGGTAGCTAGGAGTGTGTATGTTGGGGAGGTTGAAGATATGACAGACAAATAGACAGGTAGCTAGGAGTGTGTATGTTGGGGAGGTTATAGATATGACAGACAAACAGACAGGTAGCTAGGAGTGTGTATGTTGGGGAGGTTGAAGATATGACAGACAAACAGACAGGTAGCTAGGAGTGTGTATGTTGGGGAGGTTGAAGATATGACAGACAAACAGACAGTTAGCTAGGAGTGTGTATGTTGGGGAGGTTGAAAATATGTGTGTATGTTTGGGAGGTTGAAAATATGTGTGTATGTGAGAGGGGAAGGATCTAACAAAACACAGGCCTTGCACTCTTTTTTTCTGTTTCTCTGTCTCTCATATGGATGTTTTTCCTCCTTCAAACCCGTCCTTTTCCCTTTGTCACATTTTCTCTCCTTCTCTGTCTCTTTCTCTCTCTCTCTCTCTCTCTCTCTCTCTCTCTCTCTCCTCTCTCTCTCTCCTCTGTCTCTCTGTCTCTGACCCTCTCTCTCTCTCTCTCTCTCTCTCTCTCTCTCCTCTGTCTCTCTGTCTCTGACCCTCTCTGATCTCTCCGTTCCGGACCAACAGGAGCAGTAGCGGGTAAAGTTGTGTTCTATCTCTTTCTCTTCTGCTGCACTCTGACTGCTTGTCCTTCCGATCACATGGCTTTCCTCTCTTTCTTTTTTAAATCTGTCCGTCCTCACTGTCGCCCACGTGTCTTTATCTCTTTCTCTCTCACTGTCGCCCAAGTGTCTTTATCTCTCTCTTTTTCTCTCTCTCTGTCGTTCACCCTGCTCTCTCTGTGGAACAGCTCTGACTAACATACGACTCAAGTGAATTCAACATGAATCAAATGTGAATCGTTCATGTGTGAGTCTGGACCAAGTCTAAAGCAACTCATAAGTGACTCAGAACAGACCATGAGAATGAAGAGATCAGAGGACGAGAGTAATAGGTGAACCAAGTGAATCAAGTGAAGAGAAGGTGGAAGTGTGATAGATACAGCAGCAGTAATAGCAACAGGTACTGGGGGCTGGTCATGCTGGCGCTAGAGAGCAGATGGAGACAACGGAGAGAGGCAGTGAGTCCTAGGAAATACTGCTCATGGAGATCAGGCATACACATACGCATCCATGCAAACAAACACTCACACACACTCTATCGCAGGCAGATTTTGTAAACACACACACATACCTACACACGTGCAGAAACAGATGTGTAAACACACACACATACCTACACACGTGCAGAAACAGATGTGTAAACACACACACATACCTACACACGTGCAGAAACAGATGTGTAAACACACACACACACACACACACACACACACACACACACACACACACACACACACACACACACAGTCAGCCACCAGTAAGTATCCTTACATCTGGTGTAACAGCTGCAGCTACAGCAGGAGGTTCTTGAAGACCCCAGGCATGACCCCTGACCTTGGAGAGGTCACAGCTGACTTTTTACCCCCTGAGGCTGAGTAGGGAAGACCCAGGGAGAAATCTGGAGTCATTTCTCACTGAGATGCAAGTTAGTTAGTTTGTTAGTTAGTCAGCTAGTCACCTAGTTATCTTATATGCAATTGGGACAGGGTTACCTCCACCAACCAGGTGCTAGGGCTAGTCTCTCTTCTCTCTATGACCAGATACTCAGAGAGAATCCTGTCCACTCCCACACATGTTAGTATGTCCACAGTCTCCCCTCTAAAAAAAAGAAAGAGGTTTGGCTTGGCATTTCAGTCCAGAAATGCCTGCACAATATGTTTGTCTTTGCCAAAGACCAAGACACAATGTCATGCTGTTTGGGCTATGCTATGAAACCAGCTTCGGGAGGGGAATGGTAAAGCTAGTGTCTCTGTGTAGAAAAGTTCCCCATTC
Organism: Oncorhynchus nerka; assembly: GCF_034236695.1. Classification (NCBI taxonomy): domain Eukaryota; kingdom Metazoa; phylum Chordata; class Actinopteri; order Salmoniformes; family Salmonidae; genus Oncorhynchus; species Oncorhynchus nerka. The sequence continues at coordinate 28,326,698 of NC_088421.1, read as the reverse complement.
CTCGAGCTATCAATGGAGAACAAGGTTTCAATATAGCATGGGAAGCTATAGGTTTCAAAGCAGCATGAGTAGACTGCACTGTTTCAGTCTTTCAGTGCATGTGTCCGTGGGTTCAGCCACCTTGCTTAGTGTTGGATGATGCATTGCACAGTGCTGGAGTTGTTGAGAGTAGTTTGAATGGAACAATCCATCTTTATATAGCATGTAACAGCATACAGAAAGCTGAAAGTACAGTGCGACTTAACCTTGTAGAAGTAGTCTGTCATAATACTGCATGCTTTGTCAACTAACCCTGTCTGAGTTCCTGTCAGTGAGCGAACTCAGCAGCTACCTTCTAGGAATGCTCTCCTACTACTTCTTCTCTCTTCTATTTGAACCAAGAGGGGCTACGCCAGCTTCCTCCATGTGCCGCCCCTTCCCTCTCTGACTGTTTGTGTGTTTGTGTGTGTGTGTCTGTGCGTGTGTGTGTGTGTGTGTGTGTGTGTGTGTGTGTGTGTGTGTGTGTGTGTGTGTGTGTGTGTGTGTGTGTGTGTGTGTGTGTGTGTGTGTGTGTGTGTGCGTGTGTGTGTGTGTGTGTGTGCGTGCGTGTGTGTGTGTGCGTGTGTATGTGTGTGAATCAGGGGAAGCAGTAAGGGGAAAGACATCAGCACAATCAAGTCTCTGAGGGTTCTGAGAGTGTTGCGACCTCTGAAGACTATCAAGCGTCTTCCAAAGCTCAAGGTCCGTTCAACTCTCACCACGTTTATTACTGTCTGTTAACAACCACATCCACCATTCTGATAAACATTTCTCCCAGGTAGGACCTTACAGTGTCCAGGCTGTTGGACCTCTTATTTGTCTCATCGTCAACCTCTATTTAAATCTGCCCCAGTCACGTACAGATGGGCTGTGTGCCTTTGTTTGACTGTGTATCTCTGTGTCTCCAGGCTGTGTCTGACTGTGTTGTTGTGTATCTCTGTGTCTCCAGGCTGTGTGCCTTTGTTTGACTGTGCATCTCAGTGTCTCCAGGCTGTGTCTGACTGTGTTGTTGTGTATCTCTGTGTCTCCAGGCTGTGTGCCTTTGTTTGACTGTGTATCTCAGTGTCTCCAGGCTGTGTTTGATTGTGTATCTCTGTGTCTCCAGGCTGTGTTTGATTGTGTATTTCTGTGTCTCCAGGCTGTGTTTGATTGTGTATCTCTGTATCTCCAGGCTGTGTTTGATTGTGTATTTCTGTGTCTCCAGGCTGTGTTTGATTGTGTATCTCTGTGTCTCCAGGCTGTGTTTGACTGTGTATCTCTGTGTCTCCAGGCTGTGTTTGATTGTGTATCTCTGTATCTCCAGGCTGTGTTTGATTGTGTATTTCTGTGTCTCCAGGCTGTGTCTGACTGTGTTGTTGTGTATCTCTGTCTCCAGGCTGTGTCTGACTGTGTTGTTGTGTATCTCAGTGTCTCCAGGCTGTGTCTGACTGTGTTGTTGTGTATCTCTGTCTCCAGGCTGTGTCTGACTGTGTTGTTGTGTATCTCTGTCTCCAGGCTGTGTCTGACTGTGTTGTTGTGTATCTCTGTCTCCAGGCTGTGTCTGACTGTGTTGTTGTGTATCTCTGTGTCTCCAGGCTGTGTCTGACTGTGTTGTTGTGTATCTCTGTGTCTCCAGGCTGTGTATCTCTGTCTCCAGGCTGTGTCTGACTGTGTTGTTGTGTATCTCTGTGTCTCCAGGCTGTGTCTGACTGTGTTGTTGTGTATCTCTGTGTCTCCAGGCTGTGTCTGACTGTGTTGTTGTGTATCTCTGTCTCCAGGCTGTGTCTGACTGTGTTGTTGTGTATCTCTGTGTCTCCAGGCTGTGTCTGACTGTGTTGTTGTGTATCTCTGTGTATCCAGGCTGTGTCTGACTGTGTTGTTGTGTATCTCTGTGTCTCCAGGCTGTGTCTGACTGTGTTGTTGTGTATCTCTGTGTCTCCAGGCTTTGTTTGACTATGTTGTTGTGTATCTCTGTGTCTCCAGGCTGTGTGCCTTTGTTTGACTGTGTTGTTGTGTATCTCTGTGTCTCCAGGCTGTGTCTGACTGTGTTGTTGTGTATCTCTGTGTCTCCAGGCTGTGTATCTCCGTCTCCAGGCTGTGTCTGACTGTGTTGTTGTGTATCTCTGTGTCTCCAGGCTGTGTCTGACTGTGTTGTTGTGTATCTCTGTGTCTCCAGGCTGTGTCTGACTGTGTTGTTGTGTATCTCTGTGTCTCCAGGCTGTGTCTGACTGTGTTGTTGTGTATCTCTGTCTCCAGGCTGTGTCTGACTGTGTTGTTGTGTATCTCTGTGTCTCCAGGCTGTGTCTGACTGTGTTGTGTGTATCTCTGTGTCTCCAGGCTGTGTCTGACTGTGTTGTTGGGTATCTCTGTGTCTCCAGGCTATGTCTGACTGTGTTGTTGTGTATCTCTGTGTCTCCAGGCTGTGTGCCTTTGTTTGACTGTGTATCTCAGTGTCTCCAAGCTGTGTCTGACTGTGTCGTTGTGTATCTCTGTGTCTCCAGGCTGTGTGCCTTTGTTTGACTGTGTATCTCAGTGTCTCCAGGCTGTGTCTGACTGTGTTGTTGGGTATCTCTGTGTCTCCAGGCTATGTCTGACTGTGTTGTTGTGTATCTCTGTGTCTCCAGGCTGTGTGCCTTTGTTTGACTGTGTATCTCAGTGTCTCCAGGCTGTGTCTGACTGTGTCGTTGTGTATCTCTGTGTCTCCAGGCTGTGTCTGAACGTGTTGTTGTGTATCTCTGTGTCTCGAGGCTGTGTGCCTTTGTTTGACTGTGTATCTCAGTGTCTCCAAGCTGTGTCTGAACGTGTTGTTGTGTATCTCTGTATCTCCAGGCTGTGTTTGATTGTGTATTTCTGTGTCTCCAGGCTGTGTCTGACTGTGTTGTTGTGTATCTCTGTGTCTCCAGGCTGTGTTTGACTGTGTGGTCAACTCCCTGAAGAACGTCCTGAACATCCTCATCGTCTACATGCTCTTCATGTTTATTTTTGCTGTGGTGGCCGTGCAGCTGTTCAAAGGGAGATTCTTCTACTGCACTGACGAGTCCAAAGAGTTTGAGCGCGATTGCAGGTCAGGAGACACACTCATGAAGACACACATACTGTATGGACACATGATGTAGACACACACACGCGCGCACACACACACCCGCACACACACACACACACACACACACACACACACACACACACACACGCACACACACACACACACACACACACACACACACACACACACACACACACACACACACACACACACACACACACACACACACACACACACACACACACACACACAGTGTAAGTATGAACAATCTGTTGTGTGTTCCAGGGGCGAATATCTAGTCTATGAGCGGAATAATGAAGTGAAGGCGCAGAAGCGGGAGTGGAAGAAGTACGATTTCCACTACGACAACGTGCTTTGGGCCCTGCTCACCCTCTTCACCGTGTCTACCGGAGAGGGGTGGCCGCAGTAAGTACAGTACAGACACACACACACACGTGCACGCACACATACACACACACAGACTGATAGACACACAGACACATGTTCATGCACACACACAAACAAAACTATTCCTCTCTCTCTCTATCTATCTCTCTCTCGCTCTCTCAAACACACACACACATACACACAAACACACACCCAAACACCCCCCCATCCTTAACCATCCCTCTCTCCTCTCTACCTTCCACCAGGGTGCTGAAACATTCAGTGGATGCGACCTATGAGAATCAGGGCCCGAGCCCGGGGTACCGGATGGAGATGTCCATCTTTTACGTGGTGTACTTCGTGGTCTTCCCCTTCTTCTTCGTCAATATCTTCGTAGCTCTCATCATCATCACTTTCCAGGAGCAAGGAGACAAGATGATGGAGGATTACAGTTTAGAGAAAAACGAGGTGAGAAGAGAGGGACAGGAGTGGAAGGGAGAAGGCAGAGAGGTTGGAGAAGAATGACATGAAAAAGTGATGGCAAAGATACTGTTTTTAAAAATATATATATATTTATCTAGGCAAGTCAGTTAAGAACACAAATTCTTATTTACAATGACAGCCAACCCCGGCAAAAACCCTGTGCACCGCCCTATGGGATTCCCAATCACAGCCGGTTATGATACAGCCTGGAATTGAACCAGGGTCTGTAGTGACTCCTTTGTCACTGAGATGCAGTGTCTTAGACCACTGCGCCACGCGCTAAAATTGTAGCTATTATTTGTAACAACCCCAGGCTTTTAAGAGTGTGACAAACACATCCAAGGGAGATTGGGACCTCTCAGTTGGGACCGTGACTAGCATGCTCTCCTTAAGAACAGATGGCTGGCGTTCAACAGTGGTGTCACCTAGTCCCGCAGGTCTCAAATAGTTGAGTCAAATGTTTAAGCTCTAGGCTGAGAACAAAATCCTGATGAAGGCATTTTCTGAAACACATTGGTTGTAACAATAACATACATTTTCACACACTGGTTGAATCAATATTGTTTCCACGTCATTTCAATTAAATGATGTTGAACCACCGTGGAATAGATGTTGAATCGATGTCTACGCCCTTTGGGAAACTTCGGTAACACTTGACACCAAGCGACATAACACATTATGACACGGTCATAACCTTTTGTAATATGGTCATATATTTAGACCTGTTGTGAGATATATACACCTATATAAGAGTGTCGTAACCCACAAAACCTACCACACAAGGCAAAACATCCGATTACACCACAGCCTACGTGTCAACAGTATGTTTACAGTATGTTGTAGAATTGTTTTTAAATTTACCATGTTAAATTATAATTATAATTGCGCACACGCTGATGTCAGACATGCACCTACCCCAATGCTCTGTTGATGAATGCAGGAGCAGATTTCAGGATCAGGACAAGACACCCTCTTTTTGACTGAGGGCATGTACGTGACAGGCCTATCTGGCTTATATGATTATGATGGTTATAATGCTAATTGACAGTGTCATAAAGTGTATTTTCTTAGTCCTAGTAAAGTGACACAGGATGTTCATAAGTTATTTATCTGTCAGGTGTGTGCGTATTGGTAGAGTCTGGTGCAGGAGAGCAGAGAGTTGTGAACAGGCACACACTTTATTGAGGCAGGAGAAACCAACAGACGGACGCCACTGCGTCAAAACCTCCAGCCAATTGGCAAAAGTGCCAAACGAGCAAACAGTCACAATAATTATGTTCAAACAAATAAACATACCTCGTGACAAAACACAGAATATACGAACACCAGTCTGGTGAGTCAAACATGACACGTAACACAAACAATATCACACAAAGCTATGAGGGGGAACAGAGGAATAAATACATGCAGTTTGGTTGGGAAATGCAAACCAGGTGTGCAAAACAAGACAAAACAAATGGATCAATGAAAAATGGAGCGGCGATGGCTAGAAAGCCGGTGACATCGACCGCCAAACGCCGCCCGAACAAGGAGAGGAGCCGACTTCGGCGGAAGTCGTGACATTATCCTGTGGCGGACTGCAATAGCATCGAATAGTCCCCGCGATATGCAACTGTTCAGGGAAGTCAGGAACCAATACACGCAGTCAGTCAGGAAAGCTAAGGCCAGCTTCTTCAGGCAGAAATTTGCATCCTGTAGCTCTAACTCTAAAAAGTTTTGGGACACTGTAAAGTCCATGGAGAACAAGAGCATCTCCTCCCAGCTGCCCACTGCACTGAGGCTAGGTAAAACTGTCACCACCGATAAATCCACACTAATCGAGACCATGATTTCCTCCTGGCTACCCCAACCCCGGCCAAAAGCATTGCACCCCCCGCAGCTACTTGCCCAAGCCACCCCAGCTTCTCCTTCACCCAAATCCAGATAGGAGATGTTCTGAAAGAGCTGCAAAACCTGGACCCGTACAAATCAGCTGGGCTAGACAATCTGGACCCTCTCTTTCTAAAATTATCTGCCGCCATTGTTGCAACCCCTATTACCAGTCTGTTCAACCTCTCTTTCGTATTGTCCGAGATCCCTAAAGATTGGAAAGCTGCCGCGGTCATCCCCCTCTTCAAAGGGGATGACACTCTAGACCCAAACTGTTATAGACCTATATCCATCCTACCATGCCTTTCTAAAGTCTTCGAAAGCCAAGTTAATAAACAGATCACTGACCATTTCGAATCCCAACGTACCTTTTCCACTGTGCAATCCGGTTTCTGAGCTGGTCACGGGTGCACCTCAGCCACGCTCAAGGTACTAAACGATATCATAACCGCCATCAATAAAAGATTGTACTGTGCAGCCGTCTTCATCGACCTGGCTAAGGCTTTCGACTCTGTCAATCACCGTATTCTTATCGGCAGACTCAACAGCCTTGGTTTCTCAAATGACTGCCTCACCTGGTTCACCAACTACTTATCAGACAGACAAATCAGAGGGGCTGTTGTATGGACCTCTGTCAGTCTCTATGGTAGTACCACAGGGTTCAATACTCGGGCAGACACTTTTCTCTGTATACATCAACGATGTCGCTCTTGCTGCGGGTGATTCCCTGATCCACCTCTACGCAGACGACACCATTCTGTATACATTTGGCCCTTCTTTGGACACTGTGTTAACAAACATCCAAACGAGCTTCAATGCCATTACAACACTCCTTCCATGGCCTCCAACTACTCTTTAACGCTAGTAAAAATAAATGCATGCTTTTCAACCGTTCGCTGTCCGCATCCGCCCACCCGACTAGCATCACCACCCTGGACGGTTCTGACTTACAATATCTGGACAACTACAGGTACCTAGGTGTCTGGCTAGACTGTTAAATAAATTCTCCTTCCAGACTCATATTAAACATCTCAAATCCAAAATTAAATCTCGAATCGGCTTTCTATTTCACAACAAACCCTCCTTCACTCACGCCACCAAACATACCCGAGTAAAACTGACTATCCTACTGATCCTTGACTTCGGCGATGTCATTTACAAAATAGCCTCCAACACTCTACTCAGCAAACTGGATGCAGTCTATCACAGTGCCATCCGTTTTGTCACCAAAGCCCCATATACCACCCACCACTGCGACCTGTTTGCTCTCGTTGGCTGGCCCTCGCTACATATTTGTCGCAAGACCCACTGGAGGGTGGGGACTTATATTTCCCTCACTAACTTTAAACATCAGCTATCCGAGCAGCTAACCGATCGCTGTAGCTGTACGTAGCCCATCTGTAAATAGCCCATCCGATCTACCTACCTCCTCCCCATATTGTTTTTATTTACTTTTCTGCTCTTTTGTGCACCAGTATTTCTACTTGCACATCATCATCTGCTCATCTATCGCTCCAATGTTAATTTGTTAAATTGTAATTACTTGCTACTATGGCCTATTTATTGCTTTACCTCCTCACGCCATTTGCACACACTGTATATAGACTTTTGGACTGTGTTATTGACTGTACGCTTGTTTATTCCATGTTTAACTCTGTGTTGTTGTTTGAGTCGGACTGCTTTGCTTTATCTTGGCCAGTTCGCAGTTGTAAATGAGAACTTGTTCTCAACTAGCCTACCTGGTTACATAAAGGTGAAATCAAATTTAAAAAATAAAATAAACATTTAAAATATGATGGCAAAAAAACATGACTGTAAAGAATTCATTACAACAAAGGACTTAAGTTACAAACTTTCTAACAAATGGAACTTAAACAAATGGAAGAAATGAAAAAAACTAATTTGGGTAAATGTGGGTTTTGACACTCTTATGTAGGTGTCATAATCAGCCATAAAATAATTAAATATATGTCACAACAGGTGATGTCAGCTGTTATGACATATGATGACATGGTCCGGACCGTGTCATAACGGTCCTACCAAGAGTTGCTGAATATCTTCTCATCTTTAGAATAGAAGCCTACACATCCTGTGGGTTTGCAGGATCGGGATAGAAGACCACAGCACTTTCAGTGAGATATTAACCCATTATTGTCTGTCTGTGTATGTGTGTGTTTCCAGAGAGGCTGCATAGACTTCGCCATTAATGCCAAACCGTTGACGCGACACATGCCTAAGAACAAGCAAAGCTTCCAGTACCGCATGTGGGAGTTTGTGGTGTCGCCGCCATTCGAGTATACAATCATGGCTATGATCGCGCTCAATACTATCGTACTGATGATGAAGGTACAACAAGCCTGGACACCCTGATTATATCACTTCATATATACCCTCACTTCACTCACACACATATAACTTAACACGGAAGTCTCTCTCTCTCCATATATCTATCTATCTATCTATCTATCTATCTATCTATCTATCTATCTATCTATCTATCTATCTATCTATCTATCTATCTATCTGATTTAACTAATGTTTCTGCCTCTGTGTGCTAACCTGTGTGAGTGTCTCTATCTGTCTTCATATGCGTCTTCCTCTCTGTCTGTGGTTGTCTGTGTCTCTGTGTGTGTTTGGATGTGTCTTCCTCTCTGTCTGTGGTTGTCTGTGTCTCTGTGTGTGTTTGGATATGTCTTCCTCTCTGTCTGTGGTTGTCTGTGTCTCTGTGTGTGTTTGGATGTGTCTTCCTCTCTGTCTGTGGTTGTCTGTGTCTCTGTGTGTGTTTGGATGTGTCTTCCTCTCTGTCTGTGGTTGTCTGTGTCTCTGTGTGTGTTTGGATGTGTCTTCCTCTCTGTCTGTGGTTGTCTGTGTCTCTGTGTGTGTTTGGATGTGTCTTCCTCTCTGTCTGTGGTTGTCTGTGTCTCTGTGTGTGTTTGGATGTGTCTTCCTCTCTGTCTGTGGTTGTCTGTGTCTCTGTGTGTGTTTGGATGTGTCTTCCTCTCTGTCTGTGGTTGTCTGTGTCTCTGTGTGTGTTTGGATGTGTCTTCCTCTCTGTCTGTGGTTGTCTGTGTCTCTGTGTGTTTGGATGTGTCTTCCTCTCTGTCTGTGGTTGTCTGTGTCTCTGTGTGTGTTTGGATGTGTCTTCCTCTCTGTCTGTGGTTGTCTGTGTCTCTGTGTGTGTTTGGATGTGTCTTCCTCTCTGTCTGTGGTTGTCTGTGTCTCTGTCTGTGGTTGGATGATATTTGTCATATTCTTTAATGCATTTATTTCTGTCTCTGTATTTGTGTTATTGTGCATTTCTGTGTACTTGTGTATGTCTATGTGCATATATTTGTATATGCATGCGCAAATGTGTGTGTGTGTGTGTGTGTGTGTGTGTGTGTGTGTGTGTGTGTGTGTGTGTGTGTGTGTGTGTGTGTGTGTGTGTGTGTGTGTGTGTTTGTGTTTGTGTATGTGTGTAGTATGACGGAGCCTCTCCGGCCTACGAGGCTGTGCTGGCCAACCTGAACATCGTGTTCACCTCGCTGTTCTCCATGGAGTGTGTGCTCAAGATCATCGCCTTTGGAGTGCTGGTAAGTGTGTCACACACGTCTTCCAATGATGATAGGAATTCATTTTAGATGTAACTAACTAACTAACTACATATAACTAACTAACTAAGCAATCTATCAATCTAACATGCCAAAGCTTGCCCTCAAAGTATAGTCCTATAGCGATCTGAGAATGTAACTAATCAGCTAGCTAACTACATGTAACTAACTACATTGAATCTAATGATCCGTTTATCTGTCTCTCTATCTACTATCTACTGGTAGTATGTGTATAAATGTATAGAGATTATTATTGTTTTTCCCAGTTAATAACCTGTGTACTGTAGCAGTCACCTGGGTATTGAGATAGACAAATGGCTATAGGGGGAGGGATGGGTGAGAGGAGAGTGAAGGAGAGGAGAAAGGCAGAGAGGAAAGGTTTGAGGAAGAGTGGTGGGAAGATATATGGAGAAGAGGGGGAATAATTAGAGGAGAGAGAGAGAGATATAAAGAGAGAAAGAAAGAGAGAGAGGGGAGAGAGAGAGAGAAAGAGGGAGAGAGAGAGAATGTTTTTAGATTTAAATAACCTTTATTGGGTCTGGGAACCCTCAACACAATAAACACTCACAAAACTGTGGTTACACATCAATTAAAAACACAACACCAAATCTTCCTCCACACTAACTCTACACAACAGCCTCTGAATACCCATATATTCATAAACAGATCAATGTTGTTAACAATTTTGTAATAGGCAAACTCAACCCTCAGTCTCGCTGCCAACATCACCTCCAGCAGTCCCACCACACCCGCAGACCCCTGTCCCCAAATACTGTTATTTTGTGTCTTCCATATTGCTAATGTAGCTGCCCCTGACACAAAATTAAGCAAGAGAATTACACCTCTTCGACTAAACCTGTACTTTGGCCCAAAATATAAACTGTTGGGAAGAGAAAACCTCTCCCAGAGCAGAGAACCAGCTAGTGATCAGGTCAGTCATCCCGACCAACCTGGGACACTGTAAGAACAGATGTGCCAGAGTTTCAGACTCCGGTGAGTCTAAGAAAATAAACACCTGTCGCCGAAAAGACATAACGTGTTTCAAAGCCGGGTGTTTGAAATGACATAACCTGTTTCAAAGACGGGTGTTTGAAACGACATAACCTGTTTCAAAGCCAGGTGTTTGAAATGACATAACCTGTTTCAAAGCCGGGTGTTTGAAACGACATAACCTGTTTCAAAGACGGGTGTTTGAAACGACATAACCTGTTTCAAAGCCGGGTGTTTGAAACGACATAACCTGTTTCAAAGCCGGGTGTTTGAAACGACATAACCTGTTTCAAAGCCGGGTATTTGCAACCCAATGGGACAATCTCAATTGATCTTGCAAATGTCCCAAACCGCAATAACTCACACTTCAATAGCTCATTGGGAATAAACAATGGTACATTCAAAATCGTTACCCTTGTTGATGGAGAAAAAAGCTGCGTAACTTGAATAAACATAGCTTGAAGAAGTACGCCATGCTCAACCATACGATCAACAAGACGCTCTTCTTTAAGAAATACGCCATGCTCAACCATACGATCAACAAGACGCTCTTCTTTAAGAAGTACGCCATGCTCAACCATCCGATCAACAAGACGCTCTTCTTTAAGAAGTACGCCATGCTCAACCATACGATCAACAAGACGCTCTTCTTTAAGAAGTACGCCATGCTCAACCATACGATCAACAAGACGCTCTTCTTTAAGAAGTACGCCATGCTCAACCATACGATCAACAAGACGCTCTTCTTTAAGAAGTACGCCATGCTCAACCATACGATCAACAAGACGCTCTTCTTTAAGAAGTACGCCATGCTCAACCATACGATCAACAAGACGCTCTTCTTTAAGAAGTACGCCATGCTCAACCATACGATCAACAAGACGCTCTTCTTTAAGAAGTACGCCATGCTCAACCATACGATCAACAAGACGCTCTTCTTTAAGAAATACGCCATGCTCAACCATACGATCAACAAGACGCTCTTCTTTAAGAAGTACGCCATGCTCAACCATACGATCAACAAGACGCTCTTCTTTAAGAAGTACGCCATGCTCAACCATACGATCAACAAGACGCTCTTCTTTAAGAAATACGCCATGCTCAACCATACGATCAACAAGACGCTCTTCTTTAAGAAGTACGCCATGCTCAACCATCCGATCAACAAGACGCTCTTCTTTAAGAAATACCACCACCGCTTTATTCATCGCAGAAGCAACATTCTCGTATCCTACCTTCTCTCCTACGGCGGCCAGAAACTCCTCCACAGTGACAGGATCTTCAGTAACACACCTAAAGCCGTGCCGAAGTGACAGGGGCGACGTCCCCATGTGGGTCACCATCCCCGCCAAAACCAGGGCAATTCTGACAAATACAATATACTTAATACTACCACAAGAATAAAAACAATAATAACATTAATCATGCATAGAAAAAGGCAAACCACCAAGAAAAGGAAACTCCAGACAACACTCGCACTCGCACTCGCACTCGCTCATACAATTCCCAGCATGCACCAAACACTCCCAACATGCAGAGAGAGAGAGAGAGAGAGAGAGAGAGAGAGAGAGAGAGAGAGAGAGAGAGAGTGTGTAACGGCTTTCTTCCGTCGAAGGAGAGTCGGACCAAAATGCAGCGTGGTTAGTTCAATACATCTTTAATATAGAAAAAACACGAACAATACAAAAACAAGAATACGGAACGAGAAAACCTATACAGCCTATCTGGTGAAATACAAACACACTGAGACAGGAACAATCACCCACAAACACACAGTGAAACCCAGGCTACCTAAATATGGTTCCCAATCAGAGACAACGAGAATCACCTGACTCTGATTGAGAACCGCCTCAGGCAGCCAAGCCTATACAACACCCCTACTCAGCCGCAATCCCAAATACTACAAACCCCAATACGACAATACAATAAACCCATGTCACACCCTGGCCTGAACAAATAATTAAAGAAAACACAAAATACTAAGACCAAGACGTGACAGAGAGAGAGAGAGAGAGAGACTAATAAAAAGGAGAGTCAGGGATTTTAGGACTCTAGTCATATATGCTGCTGGAATGACTTCAATATGGCATAACTGGCGTTCATTTTATCTCGTCTAATCTATGTCCTGTTGCCGTCTGACACTGACTCAACTTTTTTGTCCTTTCTCTCCTCAATCTCTTTCCTTTCTTCCTACTCCTTCTTTGTTTCCCTCCCTTCCCCTCCCTCTTTCTCTTCTGCCCACAGAATTACTTCAAAGATGCCTGGAACATTTTTGACTGTGTGACAGTCCTGGGCAGCATTACAGATATTTTAGTGACTGAGCTCGGGGTAAGTGAGGAGGCAGGGGGAATTAACAGTGGGAAAGGGAAATGGTGTGTCAGCAAGTTCAGTGGAATGAGTGGGAGAGTGACAGAGGCAGAGAGAGAGAGAGGTAGAGAGAGAGAGAGGCAGAGAGAGAGAGAGTGTAAGGGGGAGAGGTAAAGAGAGTGAGACAAGTAGAGAGAGGGAGAAAGAGAGAGAGAGAGAGAGGTAAAGAGGTAGAGAGAGGGGGGGTGTTGGACAGGTAGAAAGAGAGAGAGGGGGGGCAGATAGAAAGAGAGCAGGGGCACATAGAGAAGCAGAGAGAAAGGCAGAGAACGTAGTGTACAGGATCTTGCATTGCTCAGTGAAGCATGAACATATTTTGAAAGCCTTACATAATTGTCCCAGTTGGTAGAGAGCAGAGCACAGAGACCTGGATCGTGGTAGCCCAGCCACCACTGAGACAATACTCAGGAGACTAACACACACACACACACACACACACACACACACACACACACACACACACACACACACACAGACTACTTTACTGATCTGCTAGGCAACCTGACAGCCAATCAAATAACCAGCCTCAAAACAATCTGGCCAATCAGACTGTTCCTCTAGCCAGGCAACCACTTAGCAACCAGTTGGATAGTGAAGAATGATAGCCAATGAGGTAGACACACTAGTTATTCAGGTATTCAGGCAGGTAATGTGGTGTGTGCGCGTACACTTGTGCATGCATGCGAGTGTGTGTGTGTTGTAATGCCTTTATAAACCATATTATGAAATATGAATATTGTTTTTGAATGTTGTGTGTCTCTGAGACAGTCCTGACAGCTATACCTTTGTTTCCATTAAAAAAACCTAAACTCTATCAACCCAGGTCCTGGAGAGCTATATGCGTTTATAACCAGCCCAGCACCAACAGATCTGATTAAACCTTTAACTCCTCATTGGGACATTGATTGGTTGATTGGTTGAATCAGGTGTGTTACTGCTGGGCTGGAACAAAAGCTTGAACATCATGTAGCTCTGCATGACAAAGGTTGGTGACCACAGGCATAATCATAGAAATTAAATAAGATTTTATTTCAATGGGTATAGTATTTTGACATAATGTTATATCATGTATATTATGATTACATAATATCTTAGTAGTGGCAAGAGTTTTTCCTGACTACATGACTTGAACTAGACCCTCGTTTTTCCTGTCAGTTCTTATGGTGAGGAAAAACTCCTGTCCCCAACTATGCTCTATAAACCGTCCTACCAGCTGTTACTGGCAGTGGATGTTAATGGCAAAACAATCAGGTGGAATTGGTTCCTCTTCTCTAAACTGACCTCAGACCAGTCCGAGACACCATTTGATTGAGAGGGACCTTTGAACATGAAAAAGCAAGCCCTGTTCTTGGATCAGTCCAGTGGTAGTCCATCAAAGTAGCCTTTAATTTGGGTCAGCTCAAATTAAAGCTGTAGTTGCCATTGCGCTGATTCAAACACACGACTTGACAATCATGTTCATTTTCCTCGCAGTCCAATGGAAGCTTGTTAGTGTGTGGATGTTAAAAGTAATCTCATGTTAAAAGTAATCTCATGTTAGGAGTAATCTCATGTTAAAAGTAATCTCATGTTAGGAGTAATCGCATGTTAGTAGTAATCTCATGTTAAAAGTAATCTCATGTTAGGAGTAATCTCATGTTTTTTGAACATGAGATTACTCCTAACATGAGATTATATTATATTTTTTGAACTTCATCTGTTTCCTAGTCGTTGATATCCCTGCTGTTGTATGTATGGAGGCAGTGTTATGACTGAACTGTTGTATGTATGGAGGCAGTGTTATGACTGAACTGTTGTATGTATGGAGGCAGTGTTATGACTGAACTGTTGTATGTATGGAGGCAGTGTTATGACTGAACTGTTGTATGTATGGAGGCAGTGTTATGACTGAACTGTTGTATGTATGGAGGCAGTGTTATGACTGAACTGTTGTATGTATGGAGGCAGTGTTATGACTGAACTGTTGTATGTATGGAGGCAGTGTTATGACTGAACTGTTGTATGTATGGAGGCAGTGTTATGACTGAACTGTTGTATGTATGGAGGCAGTGTTATGACTGAACTGTTGTATGTATGGAGGCAGTGTTATGACTGAACTGTTGTATATATGGAGGCAGTGGTATGACTGAACTGTTGTATGTATGGAGGCAGTGTTATGACTGAACTGTTGTATGTATGGAGGCAGTGTTATGACTGAACTGTTGTATGTATGGAGGCAGTGTTATGACTGAACTGTTGTATGTATGGAGGCAGTGTTATGACTGAACTGTTGTATGTATGGAGGCAGTGTTATGACTGAACTGAACTCAGTAATAATGTGTACATAATGAAAATTCATTTCCTGTTTTATCTTTTTTTACATGCTTTCTTTAACTCTACGCTACTTAATGGCAACTACTTCGTCCCTCTCCCTTCTGACGAATTCATCCAATCAAAATGCACTATGTGTCCATCCATGAAACCTGGCCTGGCCAATCTCACTCTTTGTTAAATCAACCTCCAAAAATGCCGCTATAAACCATGTCATCTGCAACATCCACATGTAGATGGTTTGTACTTTTTTGGAGATACTTTAATTACTGCATCCATTTCCTGGTGTGGCTGTGGTGATGCATGTTGCTCGACTCCTCACCCTGGCAGTGACCCCTGACCTTTGATCTCTGACCCAGGTTTGACAAGATGACTCGATTGACCTCCTGCTCCCAGTCACCGGACAGAGACATTCGACCAATCCCAAATGGACTACCCCTTGTATAGATCTAAAAGGATCAGATAGGATTTAGCTAATATTCCACCTAGCCTATCTGGATGGGTTCGTTGTCAGATTACTGATACCAATCCAATGCTTTCAGATCTACACGTGATAGACCTAGAGGGGCTTCAGGTCAATTTGGAATTGGCCAGTAGTCATTGTCCTAATACCCTTCAGGTTCTGATTTAATACTGTTCAAATGCATCCTTCCTTCCTCCCTTCCTTGAAGGGATCACAGCTCTGATCTGACTGATCTGATCCAAAATAAAGGAACCACTTGAGTAAATGAGGCTTCTGGCAGCTCTGTTATGGTGTGGGGTGCCTTTTCCTGGCATGGTCCACTCATCCCTTTAGAGGGCAAGGTAAATGGCAATAAATACACAGCCTTTCTGAATGCTCCCCTTCAACCTTTCTGTCTTGATGGGAGTGACCTCTTCCAGGATAACAATACCCCCATCCACAGGGCACGAGTGGTCACTGAATGGTTTGTTTAGCATGAAAATCGAGCGACGCCTGAGACAGGAGTAATGGAATTGTCTCATGGAAGAATGGCATTAAATCCCTCCAATAGAGTTCCAGACACTTGTAGAATCTATGCCAAGGCACATTGAAGCTGTTCTGGCAGCTCGTGGTGGCCCAACACCCTACTACAACGCTTTACGTTGGTGTTTCCTCTATTTTGGCAGTTACCTTTATGTAGCTATGTGGTGGAACTCCTGCTCTCGCTAATCTGATCATGTTCAATCAGTGATTATTTCAAGGAGAGAAGGAAGAACAAATGTGTTGTAAAAGTATTCTATCAGATCTGTGGTAATGTAGGAAAGGAACGGAAGCTGGTCAAGCCTATTACAGCCTGGACAATACTCTCACAATCACTAGACATGCACCACTGCTTACATTCCTTAAAACACACACACACACACACACACACACACACACACACACACACACACACACACACACACACACACTAGTGTCTGTGAGAGCCAGGGGAGTAAGGTGTGACAGGAGTACACAGAGTGACTGGGTCTAAAGCTTCACCCATGGCGGACCGGGCTACGGTGCATGCTGCCCCACTGCATGTCTCTGGCAGGGAGGGCACACACGTATACTACTCATAGACACATTAGTTAAACACACCCAGACATACATGGACACTGACCTACACACACATAGACACACACACAACAGTACATAGCCTAATAAATACACCCACATAGGCTTGTGTTGCAATGCCATAGTGAACATGCTCTTGATGGGAGCTGAATGTGCCTACTGCCAAGCCCTCTCTAACCCAGAACCCTTCCCTTGGTAGAGGGTTGAAGGACCATGCACATCATAGGACCGTGAGCATCACAAACATAGTTTACAGTAATCAAATAGGACAGTGAGCATCACAAACATAGTTTACAGTAATCAAATAGGACAGTGAGCATCACACACATAGTTTACAGTAATCAAATAGGACAGTGAGCATCACACACATAGTTTACAGTAATCAAATAGGACAGTGAGCATCACACACATAGTTTACAGTAATCAAATAGGACAGTGAGCATCACACACATAGTTTACATTGATCAAGTACAGTTTTATTTCTGTAGTGGTTTTTACAAATGCTTTCGCCATTAAGTGTGTAATAATTTGAGCTATATATTTGAGTTATATATTATATTTCTAAATATCATCAATATACAGTATTTGCAGTTTATCCTTCAACTCAGAAGCCCACTCCCCCTTCCCTTTCTCTGACTGTGACGCAAGAAAGGTTAAGTTCAATTCCATGTAAATTATGTTATTTCAGGAGGTGACTTGAAATTCAGGAGTCCTCTTAAAGCAACAGTGGACAATTTTCAATTTTATGAATTAAATGTTATCTAATTTTATCCCCTGAATTGAGTGAACTGAAATGGAATCGAACCTGACTTTATAATGTCACAGGACTAAAACGAGCCAATCCCTTGTGGAGGAGAGCTGTCAGCTTTGCTGCGTTGCGTTGACACGTGGTTAACTTGCTGTGATCTAGCTAGCTCCATATTGTGCGGTGGTGCATTTGCCTTGAGGATCAGTGCATTTGGTTGTATTTACAAGAAAAACGGTTCCCTCCACCCACTACTACTTACTACTACTAACTACTACTGCTATTACTATTTACTACTACTACTACTACTACTAGTACTGCTACTACTACTAGTACTTCTACTACTACTACTACTACTGCTACTACTACTACTACTCAAATCAAATTTAATTTATCACATGCGGCAGGTAGCCTCAAGTGGGAGGCGGCAAGTAGCCTAGTGGTTAGAGCGTTGGGCCAGTTACCGAAAGGTTGCAGTTAACCCACGGTTCCCGGGGAGGCCGTCATTGTAAATAAGAATTTGTTCTTAACTGACTTGCCTAGTTAAATAAAGGTTAAATAAATACAATTAAAATTTAAAACATGCGCTGAATACCGTGAAATGCTTACTTACAAGCCCTTAACCATCAATGCAGTTCAAATAGAGTTAAGAAAAAATTTACTAAAATTACATAACAATAACGAGGCTGTACCAAGTCAATGTGCGGGGTTACAGGTTAGTCGAGGTAATTGTGAATGTTGCCCTGTTTAAAGGTCTTACTCACATCAGCTACGGAGAGCGGGATCCCACAGTCGTCTGGAACAGCTGGTGCTCTCAGTCATGCTTCAGTGTTGCTTAACTCGAAGCGAGCATAAAAGGAATTTAGCTCGTCTGGTAGGCTCGCGTAACTGGGCAGCTCGCGGCTGGGTTTCCCTTTGTAGTCTGTAATATTTTTCAAGCCCTGTCACGTCCGATGAGCATCAGAGCCGGTGTAGTAGGATTCAATTTTGGTCATGTATTGACACTTTGCCTGTTTGATGGTTCGTCTGAGGGCATCACGGGATTTCTTATAAGCGTCTGGATAAGTGTCCCGCTCCTTGAAAGAGGCAGCTCTAGCCTTTAGCTCAGTGCGGATGTTGCCTGTAATCCTTGGCTTCTGGTTGGGAAATGCACGTATGGTCACTGTGGGAATGTCGTCGTCGATGCACTTATTGATGAAGCCGGAGACTAAGGTGGTATACTCCTCAATGCCAATGGATGAATCCCGGAACATATTCCAGTCTGTGCTCGCAAACAGTTCTGTAGCATATCATCCACGTCATCTGACCTCTTCCGTATTGAGCGAGTGACTGGTACTTCCTGATTTTGTTTTTGCTTGTAAGCGAGAATCAGGAGGATAGAATTGTGGACAGATTTTCCAAATGGAGGGTGAGGGAGAGCTTTGTTTGCATCTCTGTGTGTGGAGTAAAAGTGGTCTAGAGTTTTTTTTCCCTCTGGTTGTACTTTTAACATGCTGGTAGAAATGAGGTAAACCAGATTTAAATTCGCCTGCAATTAAAGTCCCCGGCCACTAGGAGCGCCGCTTCTGGATGAGCATTTTCTTGTTTGCTTATGGCCACTCGTTGAGTGCGGTTTTAGTGCCAGCATCGGTTTGTGATGGTAAATAGATGGCTACGAATAATATAGATGAGAACTCTCTTGGTAGATAGTGTGGTCTACAGCTTATCATGAGGTATTCTATCCCAGGCGAGCAATACCTCGAGACTTCTTTAATATTAGACATTGCGCACCAGCAATTATTGACAAATAGACACACACCTCCGCCCCTCGTCTTACCAGTTGTAGCTGCTCTGTCCTGCCGATGCACAGAGAAGCCATCCAGCTCTATATTATACGTTTTGTCATTCAGCCATGCCTTGGTGAAACATAAGATATTACATTTTTAATGTGCCGTTGATAGGATAGTCTTAATCGGAGATTGTCCCGTTTGTTTTGCAATGATTGCATGCTGGCCAATAATATGGAGGGTAGCGGTGGTTTACCTACTCTTCGGCAAATTCTTAAAAGGCACCCTGCCCTCCTCCCCCTTTTTCTCCGTCTTTTCTTCACACTGATTACGGGGATTTGGGCCTTGTCTTGACAGAAAGCAGAAAAAAAATCTTTCTCCAGTTCTAGGTGAGTAATCGCTGTTCTGTCCAGAAGCTCTTTTCGGTCATAAGAGACGGTAGCAGCAAATTATGTACAAAATGAGTTACAAACAATGCGAAAAAACAAACAAAATAGCCCAGTTGGTTAGAGCCATCCCCTCCTGCACCATTATATCTGAGCATTGTGGGGACCTACTACTACTACTACTACTACAAACTACTACTATTACTACTACCACTACTACCAGCTACTACTACAAACTACTTTGACTACTACTACCACTACTACCAACTACTACTACTACTACTACAAACTACTACTACTACTACTACCACTACTACCAACTACTACTACTACTATTAGTACAAACTACTACTACTACCAGTACTACCAACTATTACTACTACTTCAAGCTACTACTACTACTACCACTACAACCAACTACTACTGCTACTACAAACTAGTACTACTACTACTACTTTCTACCTACTGCTACTACTTACTGCCCAATTGGGTGACATGGTTAGGTTTTGAATATATGATTTTCCTTTCCCCTGTATTGATTCCCTTCTTCTAACTCCTTGGATATGCCCGAGCCTGCTACAAGCCTTGACTTTTTTGGTTTGGTTTGCATTTGATTCCAGTTCTGTTTGGTTGCTTTTCTGTTGATTTTGAATCCTCCTCAGTTTGTTTTTGAACTTTTCCCCTGCTTTTATGGTTTGGTTTGTTTTAGGACAGGAAATAGTTATCTAACATTGCATGGCAAGTGATAAGCTTCTCCTCTCTACCTCCTTTTCTCCACACTTCCCTCCCTCTATTTGTCCCTGCCTCTATCTTTCCATCCCTCTCTTCC
This sequence comes from Oncorhynchus nerka, assembly GCF_034236695.1. Taxonomy (NCBI): domain Eukaryota; kingdom Metazoa; phylum Chordata; class Actinopteri; order Salmoniformes; family Salmonidae; genus Oncorhynchus; species Oncorhynchus nerka. The sequence goes on along the minus strand of NC_088421.1, from coordinate 28,306,378 downwards.
CCCTTTTCCCATCTCTCCTTCCTTCTTTCCCCTCACCCCTCCCATGTCTCTCTTTCTATCTCTATTTCTCTCTCTCACACACTCTTGTGTCTGGTCATATTGTGGGGTTGTAGAATAACTTCATCAACTTGAGTTTCCTGAGACTGTTCAGGGCTGCCAGGCTCATCAAACTGCTCCGGCAGGGAGAAACCATCCGCATCCTGCTCTGGACCTTTGTTCAATCCTTCAAGGTAATGCCACACACACACACACACACACACACACACACACACACACAGATATGGGGACCTATGAGAATATACCCACACAAACCCTAGTAGTAGCATTGTGGAGACCTATGACAGAATACACACACAAAACCAGAGGTGTGGACTCAAGTCACATGACATGAATTCGAGTCAGGTTTAAGTCACAGATTTGATGACTTGAGAGTCAACTTCATAGAAAATAAAACAACTTGAGACTTGACTTCGACTTGGAGCCTCAAGACTTGGGACTCGAGTTAGACTTGAGACTGATGACTTATCTGGCCAGATTTTGTAACGTTTGGTCACTTGTTTTGTGTCACTCATTCAGTATCACACTTGCAAACAACAACAAAAAAGATTTGCTAGTGAAATGCACACTCGTCCCTCTGATTGGACCAGCAAACCGTCAATCAACACAGGTTGTGTGAGCTATAGTAGCACACTGAGAAGGTTTTGGGGGGTCGTGAGTGTGTGACCAGAAAGAAAAACTGTGACCAGAAAGAAATAACTTAATTTCTCCGGTTTGCCTGGCAAAAACAGAGTAGTCTACCTACATTGATCAATCTGCTACAGGTTCATCTTTGAAAAATGAAGGAGAGCCGCTAGCCCTAGAAGGTCAGATGCTAAAATTATTATTTTATTTTTATGTCCAACGTTTCGACAGACAAGCTGTCTTCATCAGGGTACAGGCTCATCTTTGCCAGAACAAAAGGCCAATAATTTAATTGATAATTTTCATATTTCAGATAGGCCAAGTTTAGGTGGATTATACAGTTGAAGTCGGAAGTTTACATACACCTTATCCAAATACATTTAAACTTAGTTTTTCACAATTCCTATTTAATCCTAGTAAAAATTCCCTGTCTTAGATCAGTTAGGATCACCACTTTATTTTAAGAATGTGAAATGTCAGAGAGAATGATTTATTTCAGTTTTTATTTCTTTCATCACATTCCCAGTCGGTTTACATACACTCAATTGGTATTTGGTACCTTGACTTTGTTGTCCTTAAGCCATTTTGCCACAACTTTGGAAGTATGCTTGGGGTCATTGTAATTTGGAAGACCCATTTGCAACCAAGCTATAACTTCCTGACTGATGTCTTGAGATGTTGCTGCAATATAGCCACATAATTTTCCTACCGCATGATGCCATCTATTTTGTGAAGTGCACCAGTCCCTTTTGTAGCAAAGCACCCTCAAAATATGATGCTGCCACCCCCGCGCTTTAAGGTTGGGATGGCTTGCAAGCCTCCCCCTTTTTCCTCCAAACATAACGATGGTCATTATGGCCAAACAGTTCTATTTTTGTTTCATCAGACCAGAGGACCTTTCTCCAAAAAGTACTATCTTTGTCCCCTTGTGCAGTTGCAAACAGTAGTCTGGCGTTTTTATGGCGGTTTTTAGAGGAGTGACTTCTTCCTTGCTGGGTTATGTTGATATAGGACTCGTTTTACTGTGGATACAGATACTTTTGTACCTGTTTCCTCCATCATCTTCACAAGGTCCTTTGCTGTTGTTCTGGGATTGATTTGCACTTTTTGCACCAAAGTAGGTTAATCTCTAGGAGACAGAATGCGTCTCCTTCCTGAGCGGTATGACAGCTGCATGGTCCCATGTGTAACGGCATTCCTCCTCCTCTTATGAAAAACACACATAGACTGCCCACCCCAACTCACGCCCTGACCATACTAAATAAAGACAAACGTGACAGTACTCCCCCCCCCCCCCAAAGGTGCGGACTCCGCCCGCAAAACCTGAACCTATAGGGGAGGGTCTGGGTGGGCGTCTGTCCGCGGTGGCAGCTCTGGCGTGGGACGTGGACCCCACTTAACCACAGTTTTTCTCCGCTTCATTGTCCGCCTCCGTGGCCTCTTAAACACGGCGACCCTCGCCGCCGACCTCGGACTGGGGACCCTAGAAATGGTCCCGAATGGACGGGAGAATTTCTAGGGTCCCGAATGGACGGGAGATTCCGGCAGCTCCGGAGTGAAGGGCGATTCTGGCATCGCCTGCCCAACCTTACCTGGTTGAATACTCCCCGTAGCCCGGCCAGTGCGGCGAGGTGGAATAGCCCGCACTGGGCTGTGCTGGCGAACCGGGGACACCATGCGTAAGGCTGGTGCCATGTACGCCGGCCCGAGGAGACGCACTGGAGACCAGATGCGCAGAGCCGGCTTCATGGCACCTGGCTCGATGCCCACTCTAGCCCGGCCGATAATGTACACCCCAAGACATTTTTGGGGCTGCCTCTCGGGCTTCCAGCCGCGGCGCCGTGCTGCCTCCTCATACCAGCGCCTCTCTGCCTTCGCTGCCTCCAGGTCTGCTTTGAGGCGGCGATATTCCCCTGGCTGTGCCCAGGGTCCTTTGCCGTCCAGAATCTCCTCCCATGTCCAGGAGTCCTGTGTTCTTTCCCGCTGCTGCTGCTGTCCTTTACCACGCTGCTTGGTCCTTTGTTGGTGGGTGTTTCTGTAACGGCATTCCTCCTCTGAGGAGGAGAAGCGAGAAGGATCGGAGGACCAATGTGCAGCGTGGTAAGTGTCCATAACGTTTTTTTAAAGACATAAACTGAACACTACAAAACAATAAACGTGAAATGAACGAAACCGAAACAGTACCGTGTGGCAACAAACACACACACGGAAAACAAACACCCACAACTCAAAAATGAAACCCAGGCTACCTAAGTATGATTCTCAATCAGAGACAACTAATGACACCTGCCTCTGATTGAGATCCATACTAGGCTGAACTCAAACCCACAACATAGAAAAACACACATAGACTGCCCACCCCAACTCACGCCCTGACCATACTAAATAAAGACAAAACAAAGGAAATAAAGGTCAGAACATGACACCATGGTGTTTATACTTGCGTACAGATGAATGTGGTACCGTCAGGCGTTTGGAAATTGCTCCCAAGGATGAACCAGACTTGTGTAGGTCTACATTTTTCTTCTGAGGTCTTGGCTGATTTCTTTTGATTTTCCCATGATGTCAAGAAAAGAGGCACTGAGTTTGAAGGTAGGCCTTGAAATAAATCCACAGGTACATATCCAATTGACTCAAATTATGTAAATTAGCCTATCAGAAGTTTCTAAAGCCAATAAATCATTTTCTGAAATTTTACAAGCTGTTTAAAGGCACAGTCAACTTAATGTATGTAAACTTCTGACCCACTGGAATTGTGATACAGTGAATTATAAGGGAAATAATCTGTTTGTAAACAATTGCTGGAAAAAGTCTGTGTCATGCACAAAGTAGATCTCCTAACTGACTTGCCAAAACTACAGTTTGTTAACAAGAAATTTGTGGAGTCGTTGAAAAACAAGTTTTAATGACTCCAACCTAAATCTATTTAAACTTCCGACTTCAACTGTATATGTCTAGAGATAGATGTAACATCGCACTTCAATACTTATGGGATGAAGATGTAATATATTCTGACAAATTAATTAGGATATTTGTGAGGAAGAAAAAGGCTACATGATCATGCTCTCCATCCGATCCTGCAAGCCTCTCTGCATACATGTAGACCGTATGATCCTGCCTGCTCTGGACTCCAGACTCCAGTGACCTGATATCCCTCGTCGATATTGACTGTAAACATGAATGACTTTCAGCTCAAAATGAAAGTGTAAAACTCAGTTTATTTCTGTATCTTGCGTTTTGAAAATGAATCACCTGTGAGCGTGTGCATGTGTGTACATCAAAAAAGAGGGTCACTGGAATGGTTTGTGAGCTAGCGAAAGGATAAGCTTTGAACCACTCCTTTTTTGGAGTCGCGGGTCAAAAAGAGAACTGGTCACTGAATGGTTTGATGAGCTAGCGAAAGGATTGCCGGCTTGCTGTACAGCTATATCATCTGTAGTACAGCTAGCTATATCATCTGCTGTACAGCTATATCATCTGCTGTACAGCTATATCATCTGTTGTACAGCTATATAATCTGTTGTACAGCTATATCATCTGTAGTACAGCTAGCTATATAATCTGCTGTACAGCTATATCATCTGTAGTACAGCTATATCATCTGTAGTACAGCTATATCATCTGTAGTACAGCTATATCATCTGCTGTACAGCTATATCATCTGTAGTACAGCTAGCTATATCATCTGCTGTACAGCTATATCATCTGCTGTACAGCTATATCATCTGTTGTACAGCTATATCATCTGTTGTACAGCTATATCATCTGTAGTACAGCTAGCTATATAATCTGCTGTACAGCTATATCATCTGTAGTACAGCTATATCATCTGTAGTACAGCTATATCATCTGCTGTACAGCTATATCATCTGCTGTACAGCTATATCATCTGTAGTACAGCTAGCTATATCATCTGCTGTACAGCTATATCATCTACTGTACAGCTATATCATCTGTTGTACAGCTATATAATATGTTGTACAGCTATATCATCTGTAGTACAGCTAGCTATATAATCTGCTGTACAGCTATATCATCTGTAGTACAGCTATATCATCTGTAGTACAGCTATATCATCTGTAGTACAGCTATATCATCTGTAGTACAGCTAGCTATATAATCTGCTGTACAACTATATCATCTGTAGTACAGCTATATCATCTGTAGTACAGCTAGCTATATAATCTGTAGTACAGCTATATCATCTGTAGTACAGCTATATCATCTGTAGTACAGCTAGCTATATAATCTGTAGTACAGCTATATCATCTACTGTACAGCTATATAATCGGGTGCAGTGCACACATCAACTTGTAGGGAGAGAGGATTGACATATCAATATGCAGCTCCAAAAATTGTGATGAACAAGAATATTACTTTGCATGCTCACCAGCAATGGGGCATCAAGCAACAATTACTAGCATAGGTTTACTGGTATTTTGGTATGTCAAAATTGCTTGAAATTGAATAAATAAAAATGAAGCTTGGATTTGGAATTTGTTGTTAAAATCAATTATTACTTAATCAAAATGTTGTAGACGAAATAAAGAAAAGGATGTCTGGTAGCCACAATAAATAGACAACGATTTTGTGACATTGGGAGTATAAGGCTCTATCTGCACTAAGCAAAGTTCTGAGATATTGAGCATCAGTTTTTACATCCCAGATCTCAGATGTCACTTGAGCTCCCTCTCCGGCCTCTAGGTCACCAGGCTGCTCGTTAGGGCGCACACCAGTCACCAGCATTAGGCGCATAATGACACTCACCTGGACTCCATCACCTCCTTGATTACCTGCTCTATATAAGTCACTCCCTTTGGTCTCTTCCCGAGTCGTCATTGTTCCTGTTTCGTGTCGGTGCGCTGTTTGTGTTTCTTGTTTTTTAAATTTATTTATAAAAAAATCACTCCCTGAACTTTCTTCCCGACTCAGCGTACATCGTTACAGAATGACGACTCGTCAAGGGGAAGCATCAGGGAGTGTTTTTTTGTGTTTATTTTTGTGTTGGTGGTGATGTCGAGTCCTGGTGTTGGAGCCGGAGCTACCTGGGAGGCCTCAGCCGGTTTGTAGGCTCCCATGCCTCAGCGGGTTTGATAGGCTCCCATGCCTCAGCCAGTTTGTAGGCTCCCATGCCTCAGCCAGTTTGTAGGCTCCCATGCCTCAGCCGGTTTGTAGGCTCCCATGCCTCAGCCAGTTTGTAGGCTCCCATGCCTCAGCCGGTTTGTAGGCTCCCATGCCTCAGCCGGTTTGTAGGCTCCCATGCCTCAGCCAGTTTGTAGGCTCCCATGCCTCAGCCGGTTTGTAGGCTCCCATGCCTCAGCCAGTTTGTAGGCTCCCATGCCTCAGCCAGTTTGTAGGCTCCCATGCCTCAGCGGGTTTGATAGGCTCCCATGCCTCAGCCAGTTTGTAGGCTCCCATGACTCAGCCAGTTTGTAGGCTCCCATGCCTCAGCCGGTTTGTAGGCTCCCATGCCTCAGCCAGTTTGTAGGCTCCCATGCCTCAGCCGGTTTGTAGGCTTCCATGCCTCAGCAGGTTTGTAGGCTTCCATGCCTCAGCCAGTTTGTAGGCTTCCATGCCTCAGCCAGTTTGTAGGCTTCCATGCCTCAGCCGGTTTGTAGGCTTCCATGCCTCAGCGGGTTTGATAGGCTCCCATGCCTCAGCCGGTTTGTAGGCGTCCATGCCTCAGCGGGTTTGATAGGCTCCCATGTCTCAGCGGGTTTGATAGGCTTCCATGCCTCAGCCAGTTTGTAGGCGTCCATGCCTCAGCGGGTTTGATAGGCTCTCATGTCTCAGCGGGTTTGATAGGCTCCCATGCCTCAGCGGGTTTGATAGGCTTCCATGCCTCAGCAGGTTTGATAGGCTCCCATGCCTCAGCGGGTTTGATAGGCTTCCATGCCTCAGCAGGTTTGATAGGCTCCCATGCCTCAGCGGGTTTGATAGGCTCCCATGCCTCAGCGGGTTTGATAGGCGTCCATGCCTCAGCAGGTTTGATAGGCTCCCATGCCGAAGCGGGGTGAACAGGTTCCAGTGCCTCGGCCGAGGCAACCTGGGAGATCTCAGCCGGCTCATCAGGTTCACTCCTCAGCCGGTTTGTCAGGTTTCTGCTCCTCAGCGGAGGCAACCTGTCCGCTCTGGATCCCCGGGATTGTCCCTGTGGTTGGCGTCCTGCGGCTGGAGCCGAACGCACCGGGGAGGAGGTACTGTCACGTATGCTCTCTCTCCGGCACTCTAGGTCGTCATGCTCCCACGCCTCAGCCGGATTGATAGGTTCCCGAGCCTTGGCAGAGGTGACGATCCCCGGGATCGTTATCTTGGTCGACATCCTGCGGCTGGAGCCGCACGTCGAGGAGGGGGTACTGTCACGTGCTCCCTCGCCGGCCTCTAGGTCGCCAGGCTGCTCTTGAGCGTTAGGCGCATAATGACACTCACCTGGACTCCATCACCTCCTTGACTACCTGCTCTTTATGTCACTCCCTTTGGTTCCTTCCCCAGTCGTCATTGTTTCTGTTCCCGGTTCATGTCGGTGCACTGTTTTGTTTCTTGCTTTGTTCATTTATTAATTAAATGTATTCACTCCCTGAACTTGCTTCCCGACTCTCATACATCGCTCCATCAGAAGTGTTTTCTAGTGAGATCTTTTTAGGGGCGTGCATTAGAAGATAAGCTTATGGTTCTGAAATGTTAATGTATGTTCAGCCATATGGTTCTATTTGACACTTCTAAATTAGACATATTCAGTTCTTACGACTATAGCTATTTGAATACATAAATGATAGAATTAGTATATTACCAAAATAGTCAGAACACATCAAATACATTAAGACATACATTATGATCATTAGACAAATAACTGTCATCACTGAACAACGATGTGACCTCACAGAATTGTATAGTTGACATGTTTTCACTTAATGTACTTTTTCAAAAATATAACTTTACAGACATATGAAGAATCATCTCAAGATCTATTATACGTGGCTAACTCATTTCTGACATGTAAGATAGAACCTTATAGTTCCAAGGCCAGGATTTGTAGTTGGAACAAGTCATTGCATGTAGAGATTTGTTTACTTGACTTGTGACTTGACTCGACATTCCCTTAGAATGCACGACATGGACTGGACCCGAGACTCGACCTGTTCTTTCTGGGACTCGACTGAAGATATGGAACTTGGGACTTGAGACTTGCTCATGACTCGAATAATAGTGACTTAGTCCCACCTCTGCACAAAACCCACTTAGCAGCATTGTGGGGACCTATGACAGAATACACACACACACACACACACACACACACACACACACACACACACACACACACACACACACACACACTGAATAGTACTCCAGCTCTTTATGTCTGTTTAGGCGCTGCCGTACGTGTGCCTGCTTATCGGCATGCTGTTCTTCATCTATGCCATCATCGGGATGCAGGTGAGTAGAGACATGAAGAAAAACAAGTCAAAATGAATGGGCATTTTTACAGATCAACATGAACTTTATAAAAAGCACCCAGGGAAAGTGACACTTGCCTGCCATAGGAACGTGTATGAGGTTGTGCATTCTCCCATATTACCTAGGATGCTGACACTTGCCTGCCATAGAAACGTGTGTGAGGTTGTGCATTCTCCCATATTACCTAGGATGCTGACACTTGCCTGCCATAGGAACGTGTGTGAGGTTGTGCATTCTCCCATATTACCTAGGATGCTGACACTTGCCTGCCATAGGAACGTGTGTGAGGTTGTGCATTCTCCCATATTACCTAGGATGCTGACACTTGCCTGCCATAGGAACGTGTGTGAGGTTGTGCATTCTCCCATATTACCTAGGATGCTGACACTTGCCTGCCATAGGAACGTGTATGAGGTTGTGCATTCTCCCATATTACCTAGGATGCTGACACTTGCCTGCCATAGGAACGTGTATGAGGTTGTGCATTCTCCCATATTACCTAGGATGCTGACACTTTGTTGTTTTGTCAGCTGTTTGGGAACATAGGGATGGAGGAGGAAGAGGGGAGCGCCATCAACGAACACAACAACTTCAGGACTTTCTTCCAAGCTCTCATGCTGCTCTTCAGGTGTGTGTGTGTGTGTGTTTACATTTGTGCGTGCCTGTGTGTACAGTACATGCATATGTGTGTCTCCAACGTGTGTGTATTTGTATAGGAGTGCCACGGGCGAGGCGTGGCATGACATCATGCTGTCGTGTCTTGGAGGGAAGCTCTGTGATCCTCTGGCAGGGAACACTGAACCAGAGTGTGGCAGCCAGTTTGCCTACCTCTACTTTGTGTCCTTCATCTTCTTCTGCTCCTTCCTGGTGAGAAGCTCTAGCTGTCTGTCTTTCTCTATTCCCCTTTTAGTCATATTTTCCCCTTAGTGTCGGTTATAGGATTGCAAAATTCCCTAAATCTTAGTTGGAGGATTCCGTAATCAGGAGGGAATAAGCAGAAACTCCAGAATAGTCCAACCACACTGCAAAACCAGATAGGTTCTGGCTACTCAAACATTTTGAGGAAACCGATTAACTAAAAAATAAACTTAAATAGCTGAAGTTAGTAGTACTACCTTCATATGTGTAATACAAAATATATTTTTTTTGTAAGGTATTCTTAAATGTAACGCTCCCACTAAGCCATGCCTCCAATAATTTCCCAGTGTGCCTTGCCTTTTCGATTGAATTGTAGAGTTACCACCCATGACTCTATTTGTTAATGACAGAGACATGGTTGTTGAATTGGTTAATTTTCTAGCCCTTGGTCTTCACCAAGAGAGTTCCTAGGCAAAATCTATCACTATTATTGGACCATTACATGTATCATAAGGCCTTATACAGTGGCCTGAAACTCTTCGTTTACAGGCCACATCAGTCATGCAAATAGGTTTGCAAAATTCCACAAACATTCCCCAAAAGGTTTCCAGTAATCCTGGGAAATTTACCAGAATTTTGCAACCCTAACTGTAAATCACATTATGCTGGCTTGCAAATTCCTATTGGGATTTAGTCAGCGTTAGACTATCCAACAGTTGAATGTGTATTCACCCACAACCTGCATTCATATTGACTGCCAGGGTTAAGAACAGTGGGAGGAAACGAACTAAGCCATTTAAACTGGAACAACCATTTCAGTAACAAGTGCAAAAATGAAGTGATTGGATTAGAAACATACATTGTAGCATAACATTTAATCAATCAATCACTCAATGTACATGCAAAAACACAGACATTAAAAACAATTCCAAAAAATCTAACTGCAGTAGAGCATGCTAGGGAAAATATATTTTTCATTTTTCATTTACATTTACTTTTGAGTCAGTACCACATAAACATGTTAAGTAATAATGACTTTATTGATTTAGAGTATAACTTATTAAGTATTTGAGTTAAAAATGCCTTGAGGTTTACAGTGCAGGATTTCCCGAAAACCATGGGAATTTATTTTTTGCAACCTAGTCTGTTATAAGTGCACACTTGCTTGGCTGACATAATACTGTGTAATAATGTGGCTGTTTGTGTTTTTAGATGCTGAATCTGTTCGTGGCTGTCATCATGGACAACTTTGAGTACCTGACCAGAGACTCCTCCATCCTCGGCCCACATCATCTAGGGCGAGTATGTCAGGATATGGGCTGAATATGACCAAGCAGCTTGGTGAGTGACATCACATGAAACACATCACATAGCCACACACACACACACACACACACACAGTAGCTGCTGTAAATAATAATACACACACACACACACACACACACACACACAAAGCACACACAATAATAATAACACAAACTTAGTAAATTAGATCAATCTGGCACTAGATCTCATTAGCCTGTGGTAAAACTGATCTAAGTTCAGTCTTTGGGAACATCAGATGAAAAGAGGGAGTCTGGGAGTGTTGCAGTAGCCATGAAGTAAATTACTCCAGTTATAAAGGACAAGAGTCATAAAGGATATAAAGGCCAAGTCTCCTTAGTTGAACTGATCCCAAATCAGTCAAAGAACCCACACAAGACAGCAGCTGTAGGTGGATCATGGATCTGAGCAGTAACCTTCTCAGTGATCCAGTTATCCCTCCCTCCCTGTGCCCCTCCCTATCTGTGTGTGGTTCAGACCCCACCCACCTCCACCCCCTCTGGAATCTGCATACTGCCTAAACTTACTGTGGCAACAAACCTCCCCCTTTACTGTACTGTATATTCAACCCCGTGGAACCTGAAACACGCTAAGTTTCCTAGTATCTGTATTCCAGTGCCTGTTATCCTTCTGCTGTCCTGTAGTCTGCAATGTAGAGGAGAGAAGAAGAGAAGAAGAGGAGGAGAGAGAGATTGAGGGAAGGAGGTAGAGACACAGGGGGGGAGGGGAAATTGAGAGAGAGAATGAGAACGACTGAGATGGGTAGGAATATCAAAACAATCAGAATTAAAAGGTCTTGGTAACATGGCAAATTGAGATAAAGACAGGCATGGAAGAAAACAAGGAGGATTTTCTGGAGAGAAGCAAGGGAGGGAGGGAAGGAGGGAGGGGGGAACAGAAAATATATGGGGAGATAGGCTCTGTATGACAAGTGGCTATTACACATTAGGCCATTTAGCATTCACATGCATTTCTAGTTAATGATCTATTCCTTAATTATACTCCACACACAACCAATTACTGGCACACACCACTGCTGGCAGAGAGGGGGAAGGGAATGAATGAGGGGAATGAGAGAGAGATGGGGATGGGTTCTATTAGGAAGAGGAATTGAGAGAGAGACATATGGATGGGTTCTATTAGGAAGAGGAATTGAGAGATAGACATATGGATGGGTTCTATTGGGAAGAGGAATTGAGAGAGAGACGGGGGATGGGTTCTATTAGGAAGAGGAATTGAGAGAGACGGGGATGGGTTCTATTAGGAAGAGGAATTGAGAGAGACGGGGATGGGTTCTATTAGGAAGAGGAATTGAGAGAGAGAGACGGGGATGGGTTGTATTAGGAAGAGGAATTGAGAGCGACGGGGATGGGTTCTATTAGGAAGAGGAATTGAGAGAGAGAGACGGGGGATGGGTTCTATTAGGAAGAGGAATTGAGAGAGAGAGACGAAGAGGAATTGAGAGAGAGACGGGGATTCTATTAGGAAGAGGAATTGAGAAGAGGAATTGAGAGAGAGACGGGGATGGGTTCTATTAGGAAGAGGAATTGAGAGAGAGACGGGGATGGGTTGTATTAGGAAGAGGAATTGAGAGCGACGGATGGGTTCCATTAGAAGAGAATTGAGAGAGAGAGACGGGGGATGGGTTCTATTAGGAAGAGGAATTGAGAGAGAGAGACGGGATGGGTTCATTAGAAGAGGAATTGAGAGAGACGGGGGGATGGGTTCTATTAGGAAGAGGAATTGAGAGAGAGAGACGGGGATGGGTTGTATTAGGAAGAGGAATTGAGAGCGGGGATGGGTTCTATTTGGAAGAGGAATTGAGAGAGAGGGGATGGGTCTATTAGGAAGAGGAATTGAGAGAGACGGGGATGGGTTCTATTAGGAAGAGGAATTGAGAGATAGATATATGGATGGGTTCTATTAGGAAGAGGAATTGAGAGAGACGGGGATGGGTTCTATTAGGAAGAGGAATTGAGAGAGAGACGGGGATGGGTTCTATTAGGAAGAGGAATTGAGAAACAGGATGGGTTGTATTAGAAGAGACGGGGATGGGTTGTATTAGGAAGAGGAATTGAGAGACGGGGATGGGTTCTGTTAGGAAGAGGTTCGGGGATGGGTTGTATTAGGAAGAGGAATTGAGAGAGACGGGGGATGGGTTCTGTTAGGAAGGGTTCTGAGAGAGACGGGGATGGGTTGTATTAGGAAGAGGAATTGAGAGAGAGACGGGGACGGGGATAGGGAAGGGTTGAGAGAGACGGGGATGGGTTCTGTTAGGAAGAGGAATTGAGAGAGACGGGGATGGGTTGTATTAGGAAGAGGAATTGAGAGAGACGGGGATTAAGGAAGAGGAATTGAGAGAGACGGGATGGGTTGCATTAGGAAGAGGAATGGGATGGCTGCATTAGGAAGAGGAATCTGAGAGAGAGATGGGTTGCATTAGGAAGAGGAATTGAGACGTGATGGGTTGCATTAGGAAGAGGAATTGAGAGAGAGGAATTAGGAAGAGGAATTGAGAGAGAGAGACAGGGGATGGGTTGTATTAGGACAACAGGGAACGATAATAGACAGGAAGTGGTTAAATAGAGAAGGATAGGCTGAGACAATGGTAGGAAATGAGGGAAAGACTGCAGTGTCATTGCAGAAGAAAAGCACTACAGCTCAAATGGGTGACGGGCAACAACAATGTGTGTGTGTGTGTGTGTGTGTGTGTGTGTGTGTGTGGTGTGTAGTATGTGTGTGTGGTGTGTACACTGTACAGTAATTTTGCTGTTATGATATCTTGTTTCTGTCAATCTTGTGCCTTCTTTCTTCCCATTGTTCTCTCTTGTCGATCTGTCCTCTACGTTTGTTCTAACTCCTCCTGTTCTTTTTGCAGCGGTCGATTCATTATAAGGATATGTACAGTTTATTGCGAGTTATCGACTCCGCCTCTTGGCTTAGGGAAAGAAATGCCCCCATAGAGTGGCCTGCAAGGCTGACTTCCCACTACAACTCAACCACACCTGCCAAGCAGCATCCAAGAATGGAATGAGTGTCAGCTATCTGATCTGATTGGATTTTCATTTTGTTATACTTTCTCTTTCTTTATTTTGCCCATTTCTACTTGCATTCTGATCTGAAAGGAGAATGTGTAGGACAATGCAGACACCCAGACGAGCATGACGCTGTGCACCACTGAAATGAAAATAAATTAAAAACTTTTAAGAGTTTGATTGTGAAGGAAAAATAAATTTTCTTTGTGTTGTTTTGCTTGCTGTTGAACCACGGCTAGTTGTGGTGCCAGACACACTGTGGATCTGTAGCGTTGCATTGTTCTGGGGGGGAGGACAGAAACTGCATTGACACCCCACCTCATCATGGTATTGCCCAGTCCCAGCAGGAGCTCAGTGCTTGCCTCTGAAGTCTCTCTGCTCTTCTATGCAATCTCTCCTTCCACTTGCATAGAACTGGGGGGTTTCATTACTAAAAGTTCTCAACCACTCAACTCCGCTCTTCCTCCTCCCTATACCCCCTCTTATCTTCTGCAAGATATACACCCCCGCCCGCTCAGACCAGTTCTACCCCCCTCACCCCGCCCGCTCAGACCAGTTCTAGACAGCCTCACTGCGTCTCTCGCTCTCAAACCAGCCAAATAACTTTGTTTTTGTTTCTTTTCTCCTCTCTACTCTTTGCTTTGGTCTCTCTTTTCACTCTCATTCTCTATCTCTCTTTCTATCTGTGTCCCCCTCTTTTCTCTCTCTTCCCTCACTATCTCTTTCCCCCCCTCTCTCTCCCTCGCTCTCTCTTGCTCTCTCTCCCTCCCTCTTCTCCTTCTCTCTCTACCCTTCTCCCACCCCCTACTCTCTTCTCTTATTCTCTCTGCTCTCTCTCTGGTTGGCTGTGGTTGGCTGTGGCTGTTCTGGCTGTGGCTGTGGGGGCGGTGGCTGTGCTGCGCTGACATGCAGTGGCAGGATCAGTTGCAGGGATATGTATGACATGCTCAGGCATATGAGCCCTCCGCAGGCTCACTGGGAACAGGTGTCCCATGGTGGCCTACATAAGGTCAGGACCCCTAGAACCAGGGGGTCAGTGCCTTCCTCCACAGCTGTGTACATCCGTAGTGTTGGTGTATTCTTCTTCTTGCCACATTTTGTTTCTGATATTTTGCTTTATCTCCATTTTCTTCTTCTCTTTTGTTATTTGATGAAGAGGAGTGCTGATGTCGTTGTGGGGAATGGGGAGAAGGGATGGAGGGTAGGGGGGTTTAGGGTCAAGGGACAAAGGTCAGACAGGTTTATCCACAGGAAGGGGTGAATGGAGGAACTTCTCAGCTCTTTTGCACTGTAATGGATGAACACATACCTTTTAAACACACGTATTATCAAACACAAACACCCACTGCTAGCTGCTGGGCATGCTTGCAAGAACGTTGAGAGGCATAGTGGAATAGAATACATCAAATCAGCTGTGGTAATTTATAGGAGCTTTGGCTAAAGTACACTTCAGGGGGTCTCAAACTTTGATATTGACTCTAAACCGGTGTGTACATTAGAGTGACCTCTTTAATGTATACTAGTGGAAAAATATTAAAGATATCTATTTATACAAAAATATATATAAATGTTTGGCCAAGCTGGCAAAATAGTGTATACACACAGCTAAACACACATGCACAGACAAAAACACATACATACACACACACCAGTATGCGTGTGCAGCCGGGCTTGGAAGGTCCGTACGACTTCTGTCCTCTGAGTCTCTCCGTCCTGTGGATGGCGCTACTGCAAACACACACACAGGCACACACACACACACACATGCACACACACATAGAGGAGCAGGTCTCTGTCTTTACTTGTACAGTAGTCCAACATATACAAATCAGGATGTATTTTCTGGGTAGAGGACAGAGAGCTGAATATAGTTTGTTGTCTATCTAGTTGGTTGTGTAGTTTGCTAACCAGTTAACTGTTATCATTGCCACAGAATAACGTCTAGCCTCTTTTTCGTAGTAGAATCTCTTCGGCCCTGTAGTAAAATCTGCAAGTGAATCTGTTCCACCCGTCCCCGTTCTTCTGTCAATGCAGTTCTACTCTGTTTCCAGTCCCCTCCTCTTCACATGCTGTCTCCTCCCCTCCTCCTAACCCGCCACTCGCATGCCTGCCCCTTCACCCCCACCACCACACGGGCACTACCATTACCTCTCTCACACACTGTCATACACAGTCACACACACACCGGCTCACACTCATGCCCGTTAAATACACTTATATACCTGTGAAATCCTTCAGATATTCTAACACACACTCATATACCCAACTCATTTGGTTGTCACCAACCCTGGTCCTGGAGAACTAACAGTTCTCTGATTCAACTAATCAAGGTCTTGCTGATTAGCTGACCAACAGAATCAAGGACAGAAACCTGTCCTACACACCCTCTCTCTCAGACCAGGGATGGTAGTGACCACTGCTCTAATATAACCTCATACCCCCTATTATAAACCTTACAACACATTATGACACCCTTACGACACATTATGACACCCTTATGACACACACGTGTCCCTTCGTAGGCAGATCGCTGTGAGCCTCAGGGGCAGCCAGCAGAACAGCCTGTAGGCACAGAAGATCTCTCTACTGCCAGAACTTACTGTCCCTCAAACCCTCCTTATGCTCCCAGCTGCTCTCCCTACCTGCATCTCTGCTAATCTTTACCTCTACCTCGATCTCTAGCATCCCTCTCTCCGCATCTCTCTCTCTCTTTCTATTCTTCACTTTGCCATTTCTCTATCTTTCTATTTCTCCATATATTTCTCCCTGCCTCTCTCTCTCCATCTCTCTCTCTCTCTGCATATCTGCATCTCTCTGCTTTTCTGTCCTCTGTTCATTCATTCCTATCAGCTCAGCTCATCTCTCCTCTCCCTGCCCCACCTCTCTGCTTTATCCTCTCTTTTCTCTCCCTTCTTCTCCTCCCTCCATTTTGTCCCTCAGTCCTAACAGCCTCCCTCCTGAAGTGTCCCCTGTAATATAACTCCTCCTTCAGACTTTGACCTCTAACCTTCCATCCCCCACCACCTCCATCTACTGTGTCTGGGGGTAACCATAGCAGTCCAGTCTTTGAAAATACCTCTCTCCCCTTTCCCTGTGTAAACTGTCATCTCTAGGTGATGACCTTAGTTTGACATTAAAAACCCACAGACCCCCCTTCTTGCCCTTCACCTGTCCCCTATCCCCCACCCACCATCACTACCTACCGGCCCAATGAGAGAGGTCAAAACCCTCACACTTGACCTTCACCTCTGACCCACAGAATAATGTCCCTTGTATGTGTAGTGTTAAATTCTCACCCCCACTCTCCTCTGTTCTGTAGAGACAGACAGACAGTATTCTTCAGGCAGGATGCTGTGTTACAGACTCGACCAGCTTGTGTGGTGGTAGATCCTTCTTTTATTCTATCACTTTCAACCTCTTTTTCTTATCACTCGTTGTTTATATCTCTGATGTCTTTTCTCTCTCTCATCCTCCAACTTCTTCTCATCCTCCAACTTCTCCCTTCTTTTGCTTTGAAAATGGTCTCTAAAATGCCACTCACAACCAACCCCCCTCTCTCTTTTCAATTATTTTCTGATAACGAGATGTATTTTTCCCCAACCCCTAATACTTATTGTATAGCCCTCCTCAGGCCTAAGGCAGCCTAACCTAAAACCTCAGCCCATCTTACCTTTAAAAGAATGGCTGCCGTGGTGGCCATCTTGATTTTCTTAGATTACCTTGATCGGCTGAATTCTGTTCTCACGCTCACCTATTAACTCTGTCAGGCCCTGCACCCATTATTCATTGAGAGATCAGAGGATTTGAATAGAGCTTTACAGCTCTATTGTCTCTGTATGACAACAACAACTCTTCATCTAATATCTCCTATAGATGTAGCACATGTAGTTTCAATGATGTCATATCCTCCTGCCAGTAACCACTACTAAACCCAAACCGATAAACATTATTGTGTTATTAAACCACACAGAGGATGCTTTCTGTGTACGGCCGTGCCGCTGCTTGTCCTGTGAAGCATTATGTGTGTGCACCGCATGTTGCATGGGGGGGACAGGGGAGGATGGGGTATGTGTCACAGGGTTTTGGGGTAGGGGAGCGGAGTGCTTGGCATGGTCTTGCTGCATGTCTGGGATGTCGCCGTGACAACGGTTACTGCGAGCCTGTCTCACACACTCTAACGTCACGTTGTCTGTGTGTGTTGTCTGTGCATGTGTGTGTGTGTGTGTGTGTTGGCTCGTGTCCATTTCTCTTATATTGACAAGACCAGAAGGTGGATAAAGGATAAATGAAAATGATGACGTTCCCCTCCCCCTGTCCCTCACTTTTGGTTTATCGCTTTATGGCCTGGTCTCTGTTGAACTCTGTGAATCTCCAATCCGCTACGGGGAGCTCTGTTAGTGGCAGCCAGCTGTCTGCTCTTACTGATCTAGAATCAGATTAATATCCCATAATCCTGAACTAAACCATTCAAGGGGAAAACGCACAAAGCTGACATTGGATCAGAGTCTAACTTCATCCTACACCCTCTATCAGAGAAGGCATAAATAATGCTGAGACACTACTGAACCTGTGAGGTCCTCCTAAGTAGCACAACAAGGACTGTT
>NC_088421.1:28227272-28288322 GCF_034236695.1 Oncorhynchus nerka | reverse complement strand
GGTGCTGAGAGGACAGATAGATGTCAGACAGTGTGAAGTAAGGCTCTATGGTGCTGATAGATGTCAGACAGAGAGATGTCAGACAGTGTGAAGTAAGGCTCTATGGTGCTGAGAGGACAGATAGATGTTAGACAGTGTGAAGTAAGGCTCTATGGTGCTGAGATGTTGGACAGAGAGATGTTAGACAGTGTGAAGTAAGGCTCTATGGTGCTGAGAGGACAGATAGATGTTAGACAGTGTGAAGTAAGGCTCTATGGTGCTGAGAGGACAGACATGAAGTAAGATGGTGCTGAGAGGACAGATAGATGTTAGACAGTGTGAAGTAAGGCTCTATGGTGCTGAGAGGACAGATAGATGTTAGACAGTGTGAAGTAAGGCTCTATGGTGCTGAGAGGACAGATAGATGTTAGACAGTGTGAAGTAAGGCTCTATGGTGCTGAGAGGACAGATAGTTCAGACAGTGTGAAGTAAGGCTCTATGGTGCTGAGAGGACAGATAGATGTCAGACAGTATGAAGTAAGGCTCTATGGTGCTGAGAGGACAGATAGATGTCAGACAGTGTGAAGTAAGGCTCTATGGTGCTGAGAGGACAGATAGATGTTAGACAGTGTGAAGTAAGGCTCTATGGTGCTGAGAGGACAGATAGATGTTAGACAGTGTGAAGTAAGGCTCTATGGTGCTGAGAGGACAGAGAGATGTTAGACAGTGTGAAGTAAGGCTCTATGGTGCTGAGAGGACAGATAGATGTTAGACAGTGTGAAGTAAGGCTCTATGGTGCTGAGAGGACAGATAGATGTTAGACAGTGTGAAGTAAGGCTCTATGGTGCTGAGAGGACAGAGAGATGTTAGACAGTGTGAAGTAAGGCTCTATGGTGCTGAGAGGACAGAGAGATGTCAGACAGTGTGAAGTAAGGCTCTATGGTGCTGAGAGGACAGAGAGATGTTAGACAGTGTGAAGTAAGGCTCTATGGTGCTGAGAGGACAGATATATGTTAGACAGTGTGAAGTAAGGCTCTATGGTGCTGAGAGGACATATAGATGTCAGACAGTGTGAAGTAAGGCTCTATGGTGCTGAGAGGACACAGAGATGTCAGACAGTGTGAAGTAAGGCTCTATGGTGCTGAGAGGACAGATAGATGTTAGACAGTGTGAAGTAAGGCTCTATGGTGCTGAGAGGACAGATGGTGCTGAGAGGACAGATAGATGTCAGACAGTGTGAAGTAAGGCTCTATGGTGCTGAGAGGACAGATAGATGTTAGACAGTGTGAAGTAAGGCTCTATGGTGCTGAGAGGACAGATAGATGTTAGACAGTGTGAAGTAAGGCTCTATGGTGCTGAGAGGACAGATAGATGTTAGACAGTGTGAAGTAAGGCTCTATGGTGCTGAGAGGACAGATAGATGTCAGACAGTGTGAAGTAAGGCTCTATGGTGCTGAGAGGACAGAGAGATGTTAGACAGTGTGAAGTAGTAAGGCTCTATGGTGCTGAGAGGACAGATAGATGTTAGACAGTGTGAAGTAAGGCTCTATGGTGCTGACAGATAGATGTTAGATAGATGTTAGACAGTGTGAAGTAAGGCTCTATGGTGCTGAGAGGACAGATAGATGTTAGACAGTGTGAAGTAAGGCTCTATGGTGCTGAGAGGACAGAGAGATGTTAGACAGTGTGAAGTAAGGCTCTATGGTGCTGAGAGGACAGATAGATGTTAGACAGTGTGAAGTAAGGCTCTATGGTGCTGAGAGGACAGATAGATGTTAGACAGTGTGAAGTAAGGCTCTATGGTGCTGAGAGGACAGATAGATGTTAGACAGTGTGAAGTAAGGCTCTATGGTGCTGAGAGGACAGAGAGATGTCAGACAGTGTGAAGTAAGGCTCTATGGTGCTGAGATGTTAGACAGTGTGAAGTAAGGCTCTATGGTGCTGAGAGGACAGATAGATGTTAGACAGTGTGAAGTAAGGCTCTATGGTGCTGAGAGGACAGATAGATGTTAGACAGTGTGAAGTAAGGCTCTATGGTGCTGAGAGGACAGATAGATGTCAGACAGTGTGAAGTAAGGCTCTATGGTGCTGAGAGGACAGATAGATGTTAGACAGTGTGAAGTAAGGCTCTATGGTGCTGAGAGGACAGAGAGATGTTAGACAGTGTGAAGTAAGGCTCTATGGTGCTGAGAGGACAGATAGATGTCAGACAGTGTGAAGTAAGGCTCTATGGTGCTGAGAGGACAGATAGATGTTAGACAGTGTGAAGTAAGGCTCTATGGTGCTGAGAGGACAGATAGATGTTAGACAGTGTGAAGTAAGGCTCTATGGTGCTGAGAGGACAGATAGATGTTAGACAGTGTGAAGTAAGGCTCTATGGTGCTGAGAGGACAGAGAGATGTTAGACAGTGTGAAGTAAGGCTCTATGGTAATGAGAGGACAGATAGATGTCAGACAGTGTGAAGTAAGGCTCTATGGTGCTGAGAGGACAGAGAGATGTTAGACAGTGTGAAGTAAGGCTCTATGGTGCTGAGAGGACAGATAGATGTCAGACAGTGTGAAGTAAGGCTCTATGGTGCTGAGAGGATAGATAGATGTTAGACAGTGTGAAGTAAGGCTCTATGGTGCTGAGAGGACAGATAGATGTTAGACAGTGTGAAGTAAGGCTCTATGGTGCTGAGAGGACAGATAGATGTTAGACAGTGTGAAGTAAGGCTCTATGGTGCTGAGAGGACAGATAGATGTTAGACAGTGTGAAGTAAGGCTCTATGGTGCTGAGAGGACAGATAGATGTCAGACAGTGTGAAGTAAGGCTCTATGGTGCTGAGAGGACAGAGAGATGTTAGACAGTGTGAAGTAAGGCTCTATGGTGCTGAGAGGACAGATAGATGTTAGACAGTGTGAAGTAAGGCTCTATGGTGCTGAGAGGACAGATAGATGTTAGACAGTGTGAAGTAAGGCTCTATGGTGCTGAGAGGACAGATAGATGTTAGACAGTATGAAGTAAGGCTCTATGGTGCTGAGAGGACAGAGAGATGTTAGACAGTGTGAAGTAAGGCTCTATGGTGCTGAGAGGACAGATAGATGTTAGACAGTATGAAGTAAGGCTCTATGGTGCTGAGAGGACAGAGATATGTTAGACAGTGTGAAGTAAGGCTCTATGGTGCTGAGAGGACAGATAGATGTCAGACAGTGTGAAGTAAGGCTCTATGGTGCTGAGAGGACAGATAGATGTCAGACAGTGTGAAGTAAGGCTCTATGGTGCTGAGAGGACAGATAGATGTCAGACAGTGTGAAGTAAGGCTCTATGGTGCTGAGAGGACAGATAGATGTTAGACAGTGTGAAGTAAGGCTCTATGGTGCTGAGAGGACAGAGAGATGTTAGACAGTGTGAAGTAAGGCTCTATGGTGCTGAGAGGACAGATAGATGTCAGACAGTGTGAAGTAAGGCTCTATGGTGCTGACAGGACAGATAGATGTTAGACAGTGTGAAGTAAGGCTCTATGGTGCTGAGAGGACAGAGAGATGTTAGACAGTGTGAAGTAAGGCTCTATGGTGCTGAGAGGACAGAGAGATGTCAGACAGTGTGAAGTAAGGCTCTATGGTGCTGAGAGGACAGAGAGATGTCAGACAGTGTGAAGTAAGGCTCTATGGTGCTGAGAGGACAGATAGATGTTAGACAGTGTGAAGTAAGGCTCTATGGTGCTGAGAGGACAGAGAGATGTTAGACAGTGTGAAGTAAGGCTCTATGGTGCTGAGAGGACAGATAGATGCTCTATGGTGCTGAGAGGACAGATAGATGTTAGACAGTGTGAAGTAAGGCTCTATGGTGCTGAGAGGACAGATAGATGTTAGACAGTGTGAAGTAAGGCTCTATGGTGCTGAGAGGACAGATAGATGTTAGACAGTGTGAAGTAAGGCTCTATGGTGCTGAGAGGACAGAGAGATGTTAGACAGTGTGAAGTAAGGCTCTATGGTGCTGAGAGGACAGATAGATGTTAGACAGTGTGAAGTAAGGCTCTATGGTGCTGAGAGGACAGATAGATGTTAGACAGTGACAGGCTCTATGGTGCTGAGAGGACAGAGATGTAAGTAAGGCTCTATGGTGCTGAGAGGACAGATAGATGTTAGACAGTGTGAAGTAAGGCTCTATGGTGCTGAGAGGACAGATAGATGTCAGACAGTGTGAAGTAAGGCTCTATGGTGCTGAGAGGACAGATAGATGTCAGACAGTGTGAAGTAAGGCTCTATGGTGCTGAGAGGACAGATAGATGTCAGACAGTGTGAAGTAAGGCTCTATGGTGCTGAGAGGACAGATAGATGTTAGACAGTGTGAAGTAAGGCTCTATGGTGCTGAGAGGACAGATAGATGTTAGACAGTGTGAAGTAAGGCTCTATGGTGCTGAGAGGACAGATAGATGTCAGACAGTGTGAAGTAAGGCTCTATGGTGCTGAGAGGACAGAGAGATGTTAGACAGTGTGAAGTAAGGCTCTATGGTGCTGAGAGGACAGATAGATGTTAGACAGTGTGAAGTAAGGCTCTATGGTGCTGAGAGGACAGATAGATGTTAGACAGTGTGAAGTAAGGCTCTATGGTGATGAGAGGACAGAGAGATGTCAGACAGTGTGAAGTAAGGCTCTATGGTGCTGAGAGGACAGATAGATGTTAGACAGTATGAAGTAAGGCTCTATGGTGCTGAGAGGACAGAGAGATGTTAGACAGTGTGAAGTAAGGCTCTATGGTGCTGAGAGGACAGATATATGTTAGACAGTGTGAAGTAAGGCTCTATGGTGCTGAGAGGACAGATAGATGTCAGACAGTGTGAAGTAAGGCTCTATGGTGCTGAGAGGACAGATAGATGTTAGACAGTGTGAAGTAAGGCTCTATGGTGCTGAGAGGACAGATAGATGTTAGACAGTGTGAAGTAAGGCTCTATGGTGCTGAGAGGACAGATAGATGTTAGACAGTGTGAAGTAAGGCTCTATGGTGCTGAGAGGACAGAGAGATGTCAGACAGTGTGAAGTAAGGCTCTATGGTGCTGAGAGGACAGAGAGATGTCAGACAGTGTGAAGTAAGGCTCTATGGTGCTGAGAGGACAGATAGATGTTAGACAGTGTGAAGTAAGGCTCTATGGTGCTGAGAGGACAGAGAGATGTTAGACAGTGTGAAGTAAGGCTCTATGGTGCTGAGAGGACAGATAGATGTCAGACAGTGTGAAGTAAGGCTCTATGGTGCTGAGAGGACAGATAGATGTCAGACAGTGTGAAGTAAGGCTCTATGGTGCTGAGAGGACAGATAGGTTATGCTCTATGTTAGACAGTGTGAAGTAAGGCTCTATGGTGCTGAGAGGACAGATAGATGTTAGACAGTGTGAAGTAAGGCTCTATGGTGCTGAGAGGACAGAGAGATGTTAGACAGTGTGAAGTAAGGCTCTATGGTGCTGAGAGGACAGATAGATGTCAGACAGTGTGAAGTAAGGCTCTATGGTGCTGAGAGGACAGATAGATGTTAGACAGTGTGAAGTAAGGCTCTATGGTGCTGAGAGGACAGATAGATGTCAGACAGTGTGAAGTAAGGCTCTATGGTGCTGAGAGGACAGATAGATGTTAGACAGTGTGAAGTAAGGCTCTATGGTGCTGAGAGGACAGAGATGTTAGACAGTGTGAAGTAAGGCTCTATGGTGCTGAGAGGACAGATAGATGTTAGACAGTGTGAAGTAAGGCTCTATGGTGCTGAGAGGACAGAGAGATGTTAGACAGTGTGAAGTAAGGCTCTATGGTGCTGAGAGGACAGATAGATGTCAGACAGTGTGAAGTAAGGCTCTATGGTGCTGAGAGGACAGATAGATGTTAGACAGTGTGAAGTAAGGCTCTATGGTGCTGAGAGGACAGATAGATGTCAGACAGTGTGAAGTAAGGCTCTATGGTGCTGAGTGTGAGGACTGAGAGGACAGATGTTAGACAGTGTGAAGTAAGGCTCTATGGTGCTGAGAGGACAGATAGATGTCAGACAGTGTGAAGTAAGGCTCTATGGTGCTGAGAGGACAGAGAGATGTCAGACAGTGTGAAGTAAGGCTCTATGGTGCTGAGAGGACAGATAGATGTTAGACAGTGTGAAGTAAGGCTCTATGGTGCTGAGAGGACAGATAGATGTTAGACAGTGTGAAGTAAGGCTCTATGGTGCTGAGAGGACAGATAGATGTCAGACAGTGTGAATTAAGGCTCTATGGTGCTGAGAGGACAGATAGATGTTAGACAGTGTGAAGTAAGGCTCTATGGTGCTGAGAGGACAGATAAATGTTAGACAGTGTGAAGTAAGGCTCTATGGTGCTGAGAGGACAGATAGATGTTAGACAGTGTGAAGTAAGGCTCTATGGTGCTGAGAGGACAGATAGATGTTAGACAGTGTGAAGTAAGGCTCTATGGTGCTGAGAGGACAGAGATGTTAGACAGTGTGAAGTAAGGCTCTATGGTGCTGAGAGGACAGATAGATGTTAGACAGTGTGAAGTAAGGCTCTATGGTGCTGAGAGGACTGATGTTAGACAGTGTGAAGTAAGCTCTATGTGCTGAGAGGACAGTCAGACAGTGTGAAGTAAGGCTCTATGGTGCTGAGAGGACAGATAGATGTCAGACAGTGTGAAGTAAGGCTCTATGGTGCTGAGAGGACAGATAGATGTCAGACAGTGTGAAGTAAGGCTCTATGGTGCTGACAGGACAGATAGATGTTAGACAGTGTGAAGTAAGGCTCTATGGTGCTGAGAGGACAGATAGATGTTAGACAGTGTGAAGTAAGGCTCTATGGTGCTGAGAGGACAGAGAGATGTCAGACAGAAGTAAGGCTCTATGGTGCTGAGAGGACAGATAGATGTTAGACAGTGTGAAGTAAGGCTCTATGGTGCTGAGAGGACAGATAGATGTTAGACAGTGTGAAGTAAGGCTCTATGGTGCTGAGAGGACAGATAGATGTCAGACAGTGTGAAGTAAGGCTCTATGGTGCTGAGAGGACAGAGAGATGTTAGACAGTGTGAAGTAAGGCTCTATGGTGCTGAGAGGACAGAGAGATGTTAGACAGTGTGAAGTAAGGCTCTATGGTGCTGAGAGGACAGATAGATGTCAGACAGTGTGAAGTAAGGCTCTATGGTGCTGAGAGGACAGATAGATGTCAGACAGTAGTAAGGCTCTATGGTGCTGAGAGGACAGAGAGATGTTAGACAGTGTGAAGTAAGGCTCTATGGTGCTGAGAGGACAGATAGATGTTAGACAGTGTGAAGTAAGGCTCTATGGTGCTGAGAGGACAGATAGATGTTAGACAGTGTGAAGTAAGGCTCTATGGTGCTGAGAGGACAGAGATGTTAGACAGTGTTAAGCTCTATGGTGCTGAGAGGACAGATAGATGTAGACAGTGTGAAGTAAGGCTCTATGGTGCTGAGAGGACAGAGATATGTTAGACAGTGTGAAGTAAGGCTCTATGGTGCTGAGAGGACAGATAGATGTCAGACAGTGTGAAGTAAGGCTCTATGGTGCTGAGAGGACAGATAGATGTCAGACAGTGTGAAGTAAGGCTCTATGGTGCTGAGAGGACAGATAGATGTCAGACAGTGTGAAGTAAGGCTCTATGGTGCTGAGAGGACAGAGAGATGTTAGACAGTGTGAAGTAAGGCTCTATGGTGCTGAGAGGACAGATAGATGTTAGACAGTGTGAAGTAAGGCTCTATGGTGCTGAGAGGACAGAGAGATGTCAGACAGTGTGAAGTAAGGCTCTATGGTGCTGAGAGGACAGATAGATGTTAGACAGTGTGAAGTAAGGCTCTATGGTGCTGAGAGGACAGATAGATGTTAGACAGTGTGAAGTAAGGCTCTATGGTGCTGAGAGGACAGATAGATGTTAGACAGTGTGAAGTAAGGCTCTATGGTGCTGAGAGGACAGAGAGATGTCAGACAGTGTGAAGTAAGGCTCTATGGTGCTGAGAGGAGGACAGTGTGAGACAGTGTGAAGTAAGGCTCTATGGTGCTGAGAGGACAGATAGATGTTAGACAGTGTGAAGTAAGGCTCTATGGTGCTGAGAGGACAGAGAGATGTTAGACAGTGTGAAGTAAGGCTCTATGGTGCTGAGAGGACAGATAGATGTCAGACAGTGTGAAGTAAGGCTCTATGGTGCTGAGAGGACAGATAGATGTTAGACAGTGTGAAGTAAGGCTCTATGGTGCTGAGAGGACAGATAGATGTTAGACAGTGTGAAGTAAGGCTCTATGGTGCTGAGAGGACAGAGATGTTAGACAGTGTGAAGTAAGGCTCTATGGTGCTGAGAGGACAGATAGATGTTAGACAGTGTGAAGTAAGGCTCTATGGTGCTGAGAGGACAGATAGATGTTCAGACAGTGTGAAGTAAGGCTCTATGGTGCTGAGAGGACAGAGAGATGTTAGACAGTGTGAAGTAAGGCTCTATGGTGCTGAGAGGACAGATAGATGTCAGACAGTGTGAAGTAAGGCTCTATGGTGCTGAGAGGACAGATAGATGTTAGACAGTGTGAAGTAAGGCTCTATGGTGCTGAGAGGACAGAGAGATGTTAGACAGTGTGAAGTAAGGCTCTATGGTGCTGAGAGGACAGATAGATGTTAGACAGTGTGAAGTAAGGCTCTATGGTGCTGAGAGGACAGAGAGATGTCAGACAGTGTGAAGTAAGGCTCTATGGTGCTGAGAGGACAGAGAGATGTCAGACAGTGTGAAGTAAGGCTCTATGGTGCTGAGAGGACAGATAGATGTTAGACAGTGTGAAGTAAGGCTCTATGGTGCTGAGAGGACAGAGATGTTAGACAGTGTGATAAGGCTCTATGGTGCTGACAGGACAGATAGATGTTAGACAGTGTGAAGTAAGGCTCTATGGTGCTGAGAGGACAGATATATGTTAGACAGTGTGAAGTAAGGCTCTATGGTGCTGAGAGGACAGAGAGATGTTAGACAGTGTGAAGTAAGGCTCTATGGTGCTGAGAGGACAGATAGATGTTAGACAGTGTGAAGTAAGGCTCTATGGTGCTGAGAGGACAGAGAGATGTTAGACAGTGTGAAGTAAGGCTCTATGGTGCTGAGAGGACAGATAGATGTTAGACAGTGTGAAGTAAGGCTCTATGGTGCTGAGAGGACAGAGAGATGTTAGACAGTGTGAAGTAAGGCTCTATGGTGCTGAGAGGACAGAGAGATGTCAGACAGTGTGAAGTAAGGCTCTATGGTGTTAGACAGTGTGAAGAGAGGTGCTGAGAGGACAGAGATGTTAGACAGTGTGAAGTAAGGCTCTATGGTGCTGAGAGGACAGATAGATGTTAGACAGTGTGAAGTAAGGCTCTATGGTGCTGAGAGGACAGATAGATGTCAGACAGTGTGAAGTAAGGCTCTATGGTGCTGAGAGGACAGATAGATGTCAGACAGTGTGAAGTAAGGCTCTATGGTGCTGAGAGGACAGATAGATGTTAGACAGTGTGAAGTAAGGCTCTATGGTGCTGAGAGGACAGAGTAAGATGTGCTGAGAGGACAGATAGATGTGAAGTAAGGCTCTATGGTGCTGAGAGGACAGGATGTTAGACAGAGGCTCTATGGTGTGAGAGGACAGAGAGATGTTAGACAGTGTGAAGTAAGGCTCTATGGTGCTGAGAGGACAGATAGATGTTAGACAGTGTGAAGTAAGGCTCTATGGTGCTGAGAGGACAGATAGATGTTAGACAGTGTGAAGTAAGGCTCTATGGTGCTGAGAGGACAGATAGATGTTAGACAGTGTGAAGTAAGGCTCTATGGTGCTGAGAGGACAGATAGATGTTAGACAGTGTGAAGTAAGGCTCTATGGTGCTGAGAGGACAGAGAGATGTCAGACAGTGTGAAGTAAGGCTCTATGGTGCTGAGAGGACAGATAGATGTTAGACAGTGTGAAGTAAGGCTCTATGGTGCTGAGAGGACAGATAGATGTTAGACAGTGTGAAGTAAGGCTCTATGGTGCTGAGAGGACAGAGAGATGTTAGACAGTGTGAAGTAAGGCTCTATGGTAATGAGAGGACAGATAGATGTCAGACAGTGTGAAGTAAGGCTCTATGGTGCTGAGAGGACAGAGAGATGTTAGACAGTGTGAATAAGGTGGTGCTGAGAGGACAGATAGATGTTAGACAGTGTGAAGTAAGGCTCTATGGTGCTGAGAGGACAGATAGATGTTAGACAGTGTGAAGTAAGGCTCTATGGTGCTGAGAGGACAGATAGATGTCAGACAGTGTGAAGAGGCTCATGGTGCTGAGAGGACAGATAGATGTCAGACAGTGTGAAGTAAGGCTCTATGGTGCTGAGAGGACAGAGAGATGTTAGACAGTGTGAAGTAAGGCTCTATGGTGCTGAGAGGACAGATAGATGTCAGACAGTGTGAAGTAAGGCTCTATGGTGCTGAGAGGACAGATAGATGTTAGACAGTGTGAAGTAAGGCTCTATGGTGCTGACAGGACAGATAGATGTTAGACAGTGTGAAGTAAGGCTCTATGGTGCTGAGAGGACAGAGAGATGTTAGACAGTGTGAAGTAAGGCTCTATGGTGCTGAGAGGACAGAGAGATGTCAGACAGTGTGAAGTAAGGCTCTATGGTGCTGACAGGACAGATAGATGTTAGACAGTGTGAAGTAAGGCTCTATGGTGCTGAGAGGACAGATAGATGTCAGACAGTGTGAAGTAAGGCTCTATGGTGCTGAGAGGACAGATAGATGTTAGACAGTGTGAAGTAAGGCTCTATGGTGCTGAGAGGACAGAGAGATGTTAGACTAAGGCTCTATGGTGCTGAGAGGACAGAGAGATGTTAGACAGTGTGAAGTAAGGCTCTATGGTGCTGAGAGGACAGATAGATGTTAGACAGTGTGAAGTAAGGCTCTATGGTGCTGAGAGGACAGAGAGATGTTAGACAGTGTGAAGTAAGGCTCTATGGTGCTGAGAGGACAGATAGATGTTAGACAGTGTGAAGTAAGGCTCTATGGTGCTGAGAGGACAGATAGATGTTAGACAGTGTGAAGTAAGGCTCTATGGTGCTGAGAGGACAGAGAGATGTTAGACAGTGTGAAGTAAGGCTCTATGGTGCTGAGAGGACAGATAGATGTTAGACAGTGTGAAGTAAGGCTCTATGGTGCTGAGAGGACAGAGAGATGTTAGACAGTGTGAAGTAAGGCTCTATGGTGCTGAGAGGACAGATAGATGTCAGACAGTGTGAAGTAAGGCTCTATGGTGCTGAGAGGACAGATAGATGTTAGACAGTGTGAAGTAAGGCTCTATGGTGCTGAGAGGACAGATAGATGTTAGACAGTGTGAAGTAAGGCTCTATGGTGCTGAGAGGACAGATAGATGTTAGACAGTGTGAAGTAAGGCTCTATGGTGCTGAGAGGACAGAGAGATGTTAGACAGTGTGAAGTAAGGCTCTATGGTGCTGAGAGGACAGATAGATGTTAGACAGTGTGAAGTAAGGCTCTATGGTGCTGAGAGGACAGAGAGATGTTAGACAGTGTGAAGTAAGGCTCTATGGTGCTGAGAGGACAGATGTTAGACAGTGTGAAGTAAGGCTCTATGGTGCTGAGAGGACAGAGAGATGTTAGACAGTGTGAAGTAAGGCTCTATGGTGCTGAGAGGACAGATAGATGTTAGACAGTGTGAAGTAAGGCTCTATGGTGCTGAGAGGACAGAGAGATGTTAGACAGTGTGAAGTAAGGCTCTATGGTGCTGAGAGGACAGATAGATGTCAGACAGTGTGAAGTAAGGCTCTATGGTGCTGAGAGGACAGAGAGATGTTAGACAGTGTGAAGTAAGGCTCTATGGTGCTGAGAGGACAGATAGATGTCAGACAGTGTGAAGTAAGGCTCTATGGTGCTGAGAGGACAGAGAGATGTTAGACAGTGTGAAGTAAGGCTCTATGGTGCTGAGAGGACAGATAGATGTCAGACAGTGTGAAGTAAGGCTCTATGGTGCTGAGAGGACAGATAGATGTTCAGACAGTGTGAAGTAAGGCTCTATGGTGCTGAGAGATGTCAGACAGTGTGAAGTAAGGCTCTATGGTGCTGAGAGGACAGATAGATGTTAGACAGTGTGAAGTAAGGCTCTATGGTGCTGAGAGGACAGATAGATGTTAGACAGTGTGAAGTAAGGCTCTATGGTGCTGAGAGGACAGATAGATGTTAGACAGTGTGAAGTAAGGCTCTATGGTGCTGAGAGGACAGAGAGATGTTAGACAGTGTGAAGTAAGGCTCTATGGTGCTGAGAGGACAGATAGATGTTAGACAGTGTGAAGTAAGGCTCTATGGTGCTGAGAGGACAGAGAGATGTTAGACAGTGTGAAGTAAGGCTCTATGGTGCTGAGAGGACAGATAGATGTCAGACAGTGTGAAGTAAGGCTCTATGGTGCTGAGAGGACAGATAGATGTTAGACAGTGTGAAGTAAGGCTCTATGGTGCTGAGAGGACAGATAGATGTTAGACAGTGTGAAGTAAGGCTCTATGGTGCTGAGAGGACAGATAGATGTTAGACAGTGTGAAGTAAGGCTCTATGGTGCTGAGAGGACAGAGAGATGTTAGACAGTGTGAAGTAAGGCTCTATGGTGCTGAGAGGACAGATAGATGTCAGACAGTGTGAAGTAAGGCTCTATGGTGCTGAGAGGACAGATAGATGTTAGACAGTGTGAAGTAAGGCTCTATGGTGCTGAGAGGACAGATAGATGTCAGACAGTGTGAAGTAAGGCTCTATGGTGCTGAGAGGACAGATAGATCAGACAGTGTGAAGTAAGGCTCTATGGTGCTGAGAGGACAGAGAGATGTTAGACAGTGTGAAGTAAGGCTCTATGGTGCTGAGAGGACAGAGATGTTAGACAGTGTGAAGTAAGGCTCTATGGTGCTGAGAGGACAGAGAGATGTTAGACAGTGTGAAGTAAGGCTCTATGGTGCTGAGAGAGGACAGATAGATGTTAGACAGTGTGAAGTAAGGCTCTATGGTGCTGAGAGGACAGATAGATGTTAGACAGTGTGAAGTAAGGCTCTATGGTGCTGAGAGGACAGATAGATGTTAGACAGTGTGAAGTAAGGCTCTATGGTGCTGAGAGGACAGATAGATGTTAGACAGTGTGAAGTAAGGCTCTATGGTGCTGAGAGGACAGATAGATGTTAGACAGTGTGAAGTAAGGCTCTATGGTGCTGAGAGGACAGAGAGATGTTAGACAGTGTGAAGTAAGGCTCTATGGTGCTGAGAGGACAGATAGATGTCAGACAGTGTGAAGTAAGGCTCTATGGTGCTGAGAGGACAGAGAGATGTTAGACAGTGTGAAGTAAGGCTCTATGGTGCTGAGAGGACAGAGAGATGTCAGACAGTGTGAAGTAAGGCTCTATGGTGCTGAGAGGACAGATGTTAGACAGTGTGAAGTAAGGCTCTATGGTGCTGAGAGGACAGAGAGATGTTAGACAGTGTGAAGTAAGGCTCTATGGTGCTGAGAGGACAGATAGATGTCAGACAGTGTGAAGTAAGGCTCTATGGTGCTGAGAGGACAGATAGATGTCAGACAGTGTGAAGTAAGGCTCTATGGTGCTGAGAGGACAGATAGATGTCAGACAGTGTGAAGTAAGGCTCTATGGTGCTGAGAGGACAGATAGATGTCAGACAGTGTGAAGTAAGGCTCTATGGTGCTGAGAGGACAGATAGATGTTAGACAGTGTGAAGTAAGGCTCTATGGTGCTGAGAGGACAGATAGATGTTAGACAGTGTGAAGTAAGGCTCTATGGTGCTGAGAGGACAGATAGATGTTAGACAGTGTGAGAGGACAGATAGATGTTAGACAGTGTGAAGTAAGGCTCTATGGTGCTGAGAGGACAGAGAGATGTTAGACAGTGTGAAGTAAGGCTCTATGGTGCTGAGAGGACAGAGAGATGTCAGACAGTGTGAAGTAAGGCTCTATGGTGCTGAGAGGACAGATAGATGTTAGACAGTGTGAAGTAAGGCTCTATGGTGCTGAGAGGACAGAGAGATGTTAGACAGTGTGAAGTAAGGCTCTATGGTGCTGAGAGGACAGATAGATGTCAGACAGTGTGAAGTAAGGCTCTATGGTGCTGAGAGGACAGATAGATGTTAGACAGTGTGAAGTAAGGCTCTATGGTGCTGAGAGGACAGAGAGATGTCAGACAGTGTGAAGTAAGGCTCTATGGTGCTGAGAGGACAGAGAGATGTCAGACAGTGTGAAGTAAGGACTGAGAGGACAGATAGATGTTAGACAGTGTGAAGTAAGGCTCTATGGTGCTGAGAGGACAGATAGATGTTAGACAGTGTGAAGTAAGGCTCTATGGTGCTGAGAGGACAGATAGATGTTAGACAGTGTGAAGTAAGGCTCTATGGTGCTGAGAGGACAGATAGATGTTAGACAGTGTGAAGTAAGGCTCTATGGTGCTGAGAGGACAGATAGATGTTAGACAGTGTGAAGTAAGGCTCTATGGTGCTGAGAGGACAGATAGATGTTAGACAGTGTGAAGTAAGGCTCTATGGTGCTGAGAGGACAGAGAGATGTCAGACAGTGTGAAGTAAGGCTCTATGGTGCTGACAGGACAGATAGATGTTAGACAGTGTGAAGTAAGGCTCTATGGTGCTGAGAGAACAGATATATGTTAGACAGTGTGAAGTAAGGCTCTATGGTGCTGAGAGGACAGATAGATGTCAGACAGTGTGAAGTAAGGCTCTATGGTGCTGAGAGGACAGATAGATGTTAGACAGTGTGAAGTAAGGCTCTATGGTGCTGAGAGGACAGATAGATGTTAGACAGTGTGAAGTAAGGCTCTATGGTGCTGAGAGGACAGATAGATGTTAGACAGTGTGAAGTAAGGCTCTATGGTGCTGAGAGGACAGATAGATGTTAGACAGTGTGAAGTAAGGCTCTATGGTGCTGAGAGGACAGAGAATGTCAGACAGTGTGAAGTATGGCTCTATGGTGCTGAGAGGACAGAGAGATGTTAGACAGTGTGAAGTAAGGCTCTATGGTGCTGAGAGGACAGATAGATGTCAGACAGTGTGAAGTAAGGCTCTATGGTGCTGAGAGGACAGATAGATGTTAGACAGTGTGAAGTAAGGCTCTATGGTGCTGAGAGGACAGATAGATGTTAGACAGTGTGAAGTAAGGCTCTATGGTGCTGAGAGGACAGATAGATGTTAGACAGTGTGAAGTAAGGCTCTATGGTGCTGAGAGGACAGAGAGATGTCAGACAGTGTGAAGTAAGGCTCTATGGTGCTGAGAGGACAGATAGATGTCAGACAGTGTGAAGTAAGGCTCTATGGTGCTGAGAGGACAGATAGATGTTAGACAGTGTGAAGTAAGGCTCTATGGTGCTGAGAGGACAGAGAGATGTTAGACAGTGTGAAGTAAGGCTCTATGGTGCTGAGAGGACAGATAGATGTTAGACAGTGTGAAGTAAGGCTCTATGGTGCTGAGAGGACAGATAGATGTTAGACAGTGTGAAGTAAGGCTCTATGGTGCTGAGAGGACAGAGAGATGTTAGACAGTGTGAAGTAAGGCTCTATGGTGCTGAGAGGACAGAGATGTTAGACAGATAAGATGGTTAGGACAGACAGTGTGAAGTAAGGCTCTATGGTGCTGAGAGGACACAGAGATGTCAGACAGTGTGAAGTAAGGCTCTATGGTGCTGAGAGGACAGATAGATGTTAGACAGTGTGAAGTAAGGCTCTATGGTGCTGAGAGGACAGATAGATGTTAGACAGTGTGAAGTAAGGCTCTATGGTGCTGAGAGGACAGATAGATGTCAGACAGTGTGAAGTAAGGCTCTATGGTGCTGAGAGGACAGATAGATGTTAGACAGTGTGAAGTAAGGCTCTATGGTGCTGAGAGGACAGATAGATGTCAGACAGTGTGAAGTAAGGCTCTATGGTGCTGAGAGGACAGATAGATGTCAGACAGTGTGAAGTAAGGCTCTATGGTGCTGAGAGGACAGATAGATGTTAGACAGTGTGAAGTAAGGCTCTATGGTGCTGAGAGGACAGATAGATGTTAGACAGTGTGAAGTAAGGCTCTATGGTGCTGAGAGGACAGATAGATGTTAGACAGTGTGAAGTAAGGCTCTATGGTGCTGAGAGGACAGAGAGATGTCAGACAGTGTGAAGTAAGGCTCTATGGTGCTGAGATGTTAGACAGAGTAAGGCTCTATGTGCTGAGAGGACATGTAGACAGTGTGAAGTAAGGCTCTATGGTGCTGAGAGGACAGAGAGATGTTAGACAGTGTGAAGTAAGGCTCTATGGTGCTGAGAGGACAGATAGATGTTAGACAGTGTGAAGTAAGGCTCTATGGTGCTGAGAGGACAGATAGATGTTAGACAGTGTGAAGTAAGGCTCTATGGTGCTGAGAGGACAGATAGATGTTAGACAGTGTGAAGTAAGGCTCTATGGTGCTGAGAGGACAGATAGATGTTAGACAGTGTGAAGTAAGGCTCTATGGTGCTGAGAGGACAGAGAGATGTTAGACAGTGTGAAGTAAGGCTCTATGGTGCTGAGAGGACAGATAGATGTCAGACAGTGTGAAGTAAGGCTCTATGGTGCTGAGAGGACAGAGAGACAGACAGTGTGAAGTAAGGCTCTATGGTGCTGAGAGGACAGATAGATGTTAGACAGTGTGAAGTAAGGCTCTATGGTGCTGAGAGGACAGATAGATGTTAGACAGTGTGAAGTAAGGCTCTATGGTGCTGAGAGGACAGAGAGATGTCAGACAGTGTGAAGTAAGGCTCTATGGTGCTGAGAGGACAGATAGATGTTAGACAGTGTGAAGTAAGGCTCTATGGTGCTGAGAGGACAGATAGATGTTAGACAGTGTGAAGTAAGGCTCTATGGTGCTGAGAGGACAGAGAGATGTTAGACAGTGTGAAGTAAGGCTCTATGGTGCTGAGAGGACAGATAGATGTCAGACAGTGTGAAGTAAGGCTCTATGGTGCTGAGAGGACAGATAGATGTTAGACAGTGTGAAGTAAGGCTCTATGGTGCTGAGAGGACAGATAGATGTTAGACAGTGTGAAGTAAGGCTCTATGGTGCTGAGAGGACAGATAGATGTCAGACAGTGTGAAGTAAGGCTCTATGGTGCTGAGAGGACAGAGAGATGTTAGACAGTGTGAAGTAAGGCTCTATGGTGCTGAGAGGACAGATAGATGTTAGACAGTGTGAAGTAAGGCTCTATGGTGCTGAGAGGACAGATAGATGTTAGACAGTGTGAAGTAAGGCTCTATGGTGCTGAGAGGACAGATAGATGTTAGACAGTGTGAAGTAAGGCTCTATGGTGCTGAGAGGACAGATAGATGTTAGACAGTGTGAAGTAAGGCTCTATGGTGCTGAGAGGACAGATAGATGTCAGACAGTGTGAAGTAAGGCTCTATGGTGCTGAGAGGACAGATAGATGTTAGACAGTGTGAAGTAAGGCTCTATGGTGCTGAGAGGACAGATAGATGTTAGACAGTGTGAAGTAAGGCTCTATGGTGCTGAGAGGACAGATAGATGTTAGACAGTGTGAAGTAAGGCTCTATGGTGCTGAGAGGACAGATAGATGTTAGACAGTGTGAAGTAAGGCTCTATGGTGCTGAGAGGACAGATAGATGTAGACAGTGTGAAGTAAGGCTCTATGGTGCTGAGAGGACAGATAGATGTCAGACAGTGTGAAGTAAGGCTCTATGGTGCTGAGAGGACAGATAGATGTTAGACAGTGTGAAGTAAGGCTCTATGGTGCTGAGAGGACAGATATATGTTAGACAGTGTGAAGTAAGGCTCTATGGTGCTGAGAGGACAGAGAATGTCAGACAGTGTGAAGTATGGCTCTATGGTGCTGAGAGGACAGAGAGATGTCAGACAGTGTGAAGTAAGGCTCTATGGTGCTGAGAGGACAGATAGATGTTAGACAGTGTGAAGTAAGGCTCTATGGTGCTGAGAGGACAGATAGATGTTAGACAGTGTGAAGTAAGGCTCTATGGTGCTGAGAGGACAGATAGATGTTAGACAGTGTGAAGTAAGGCTCTATGGTGCTGAGAGGACAGAGAGATGTTAGACAGTGTGAAGTAAGGCTCTATGGTGCTGAGAGGACAGATAGATGTTAGACAGTGTGAAGTAAGGCTCTATGGTGCTGAGAGGACATATAGATGTTAGACAGTGTGAAGTAAGGCTCTATGGTGCTGAGAGGACAGATAGATGTTAGACAGTGTGAAGTAAGGCTCTATGGTGCTGAGAGGACAGATAGATGTTAGACAGTGTGAAGTAAGGCTCTATGGTGCTGAGAGGACAGATAGATGTTAGACAGTGTGAAGTAAGGCTCTATGGTGCTGAGAGGACAGATAGATGTTAGACAGTGTGAAGTAAGGCTCTATGGTGCTGAGAGGACAGAGATGTTAGACAGTGTGAAGTAAGGCTCTATGGTGCTGAGAGGACAGAGAGATGTTAGACAGTGTGAAGTAAGGCTCTATGGTGCTGAGAGGACAGATAGATGTTAGACAGTGTGAAGTAAGGCTCTATGGTGCTGAGAGGACAGAGAGATGTTAGACAGTGTGAAGTAAGGCTCTATGGTGCTGAGAGGACAGATAGATGTCAGACAGTGTGAAGTAAGGCTCTATGGTGCTGAGAGGACAGATAGATGTTAGACAGTGTGAAGTAAGGCTCTATGGTGCTGAGAGGACAGAGAGATGTTAGACAGTGTGAAGTAAGGCTCTATGGTGCTGAGAGGACAGATAGATGTTAGACAGTGTGAAGTAAGGCTCTATGGTGCTGAGAGGACAGATAGATGTTAGACAGTGTGAAGTAAGGCTCTATGGTGCTGAGAGGACAGAGAGATGTTAGACAGTGTGAAGTAAGGCTCTATGGTGCTGAGAGGACAGATAGATGTTAGACAGTGTGAAGTAAGGCTCTATGGTGCTGAGATGTTAGACAGAGTAAGGCTCTATGGTGCTGAGAGGACAGATAGATGTCAGACAGTGTGAAGTAAGGCTCTATGGTGCTGAGAGGACAGATAGATGTTAGACAGTGTGAAGTAAGGCTCTATGGTGCTGAGAGGACAGATAGATGTCAGACAGTGTGAAGTAAGGCTCTATGGTGCTGAGAGGACAGATAGATGTCAGACAGTGTGAAGTAAGGCTCTATGGTGCTGAGAGGACAGATAGATGTTAGACAGTGTGAAGTAAGGCTCTATGGTGCTGAGAGGACAGATAGATGTCAGACAGTGTGAAGTAAGGCTCTATGGTGCTGAGAGGACAGATAGATGTTAGACAGTGTGAAGTAAGGCTCTATGGTGCTGAGAGGACAGATAGATGTTAGACAGTGTGAAGTAAGGCTCTATGGTGCTGAGAGGACAGATAGATGTTAGACAGTGTGAAGTAAGGCTCTATGGTGCTGAGAGGACAGAGAGATGTTAGACAGTGTGAAGTAAGGCTCTATGGTGCTGAGAGGACAGATAGATGTCAGACAGTGTGAAGTAAGGCTCTATGGTGCTGAGAGGACACAGAGAGATGTTAGACAGTGTGAAGTAAGGCTCTATGGTGCTGAGAGGACAGATAGATGTCAGACAGTGTGAAGTAAGGCTCTATGGTGCTGAGAGGACAGATAGATGTTAGACAGTGTGAAGTAAGGCTCTATGGTGCTGAGAGGACAGATAGATGTCAGACAGTGTGAAGTAAGGCTCTATGGTGCTGAGAGGACAGATAGATGTTAGACAGTGTGAAGTAAGGCTCTATGGTGCTGAGAGGACAGATAGATGTTAGACAGTGTGAAGTAAGGCTCTATGGTGCTGAGAGGACAGATAGATGTCAGACAGTGTGAAGTAAGGCTCTATGGTGCTGAGAGGACAGATAGATGTCAGACAGTGTGAAGTAAGGCTCTATGGTGCTGAGAGGACAGATAGATGTTAGACAGTGTGAAGTAAGGCTCTATGGTGCTGAGAGGACAGATAGATGTTAGACAGTGTGAAGTAAGGCTCTATGGTGCTGAGAGGACAGATAGATGTCAGACAGTGTGAATTAAGGCTCTATGGTGCTGAGAGGACACAGAGATGTCAGACAGTGTGAAGTAAGGCTCTATGGTGCTGAGAGGACAGATAGATGTTAGACAGTGTGAAGTAAGGCTCTATGGTGCTGAGAGGACAGATAGATGTTAGACAGTGTGAAGTAAGGCTCTATGGTGCTGAGAGGACAGATAGATGTTAGACAGTGTGAAGTAAGGCTCTATGGTGCTGAGAGGACAGATAGATGTTAGACAGTGTGAAGTAAGGCTCTATGGTGCTGAGAGGACAGATAGATGTTAGACAGTGTGAAGTAAGGCTCTATGGTGCTGAGAGGACAGAGAGATGTTAGACAGTGTGAAGTAAGGCTCTATGGTGCTGAGAGGACAGATAGATGTCAGACAGTGTGAAGTAAGGCTCTATGGTGCTGAGAGGACAGATAGATGTCAGACAGTGTGAAGTAAGGCTCTATGGTGCTGAGAGGACAGATAGATGTTAGACAGTGTGAAGTAAGGCTCTATGGTGCTGAGAGGACAGAGAGATGTTAGACAGTGTGAAGTAAGGCTCTATGGTGCTGAGAGGACAGAGAGATGTCAGACAGTGTGAAGTAAGGCTCTATGGTGCTGAGAGGACAGATAGATGTTAGACAGTGTGAAGTAAGGCTCTATGGTGCTGAGAGGACAGATAGATGTTAGACAGTGTGAAGTAAGGCTCTATGGTGCTGAGAGGACAGAGAGATGTTAGACAGTGTGAAGTAAGGCTCTATGGTGCTGAGAGGACAGAGAGATGTCAGACAGTGTGAAGTAAGGCTCTATGGTGCTGAGAGGACAGATAGATGTTAGACAGTGTGAAGTAAGGCTCTATGGTGCTGAGAGGACAGATAGATGTCAGACAGTGTGAAGTAAGGCTCTATGGTGCTGAGAGGACACAGAGATGTCAGACAGTGTGAAGTAAGGCTCTATGGTGCTGAGAGGACAGATAGATGTTAGACAGTGTGAAGTAAGGCTCTATGGTGCTGAGAGGACAGAGAGATGTTAGACAGTGTGAAGTAAGGCTCTATGGTGCTGAGAGGACAGATAGATGTTAGACAGTGTGAAGTAAGGCTCTATGGTGCTGAGAGGACAGATAGATGTTAGACAGTGTGAAGTAAGGCTCTATGGTGCTGAGAGGACAGATAGATGTTAGACAGTGTGAAGTAAGGCTCTATGGTGCTGAGAGGACAGATAGATGTTAGACAGTGTGAAGTAAGGCTCTATGGTGCTGAGAGGACAGAGAGATGTCAGACAGTGTGAAGTAAGGCTCTATGGTGCTGAGAGGACAGATAGATGTCAGACAGTGTGAAGTAAGGCTCTATGGTGCTGAGAGGACAGATAGATGTTAGACAGTGTGAAGTAAGGCTCTATGGTGCTGAGAGGACAGATAGATGTTAGACAGTGTGAAGTAAGGCTCTATGGTGCTGAGAGGACAGATAGATGTCAGACAGTGTGAAGTAAGGCTCTATGGTGCTGAGAGGACAGATAGATGTTAGACAGTGTGAAGTAAGGCTCTATGGTGCTGAGAGGACAGATAGATGTTAGACAGTGTGAAGTAAGGCTCTATGGTGCTGAGAGGACAGATAGATGTCAGACAGTGTGAAGTAAGGCTCTATGGTGCTGAGAGGACAGATAGATGTCAGACAGTGTGAAGTAAGGCTCTATGGTGCTGAGAGGACAGATAGATGTTAGACAGTGTGAAGTAAGGCTCTATGGTGCTGAGAGGACAGATAGATGTTAGACAGTGTGAAGTAAGGCTCTATGGTGCTGAGAGGACAGATAGATGTTAGACAGTGTGAAGTAAGGCTCTATGGTGCTGAGAGGACAGAGAGATGTTAGACAGTGTGAAGTAAGGCTCTATGGTGCTGAGAGGACAGATAGATGTTAGACAGTGTGAAGTAAGGCTCTATGGTGCTGAGAGGACAGAGAGATGTTAGACAGTGTGAAGTAAGGCTCTATGGTGCTGAGAGGACAGATAGATGTCAGACAGTGTGAAGTAAGGCTCTATGGTGCTGAGAGGACAGATAGATGTTAGACAGTGTGAAGTAAGGCTCTATGGTGCTGAGAGGACAGATAGATGTTAGACAGTGTGAAGTAAGGCTCTATGGTGCTGAGAGGACAGAGAGATGTTAGACAGTGTGAAGTAAGGCTCTATGGTGCTGAGAGGACAGAGAGATGTCAGACAGTGTGAAGTAAGGCTCTATGGTGCTGAGAGGACAGATAGATGTTAGACAGTGTGAGTAAGGCTCTATGGTGCTGAGAGGACAGATAGATGTTAGACAGTGTGAAGTAAGGCTCTATGGTGCTGAGAGGACAGAGAGATGTTAGACAGTGTGAAGTAAGGCTCTATGGTGCTGAGAGGACAGAGAGATGTCAGACAGTGTGAAGTAAGGCTCTATGGTGCTGAGAGGACAGAGAGATGTTAGACAGTGTGAAGTAAGGCTCTATGGTGCTGAGAGGACAGATAGATGTCAGACAGTGTGAAGTAAGGCTCT
Source organism: Oncorhynchus nerka (assembly GCF_034236695.1). Classification (NCBI taxonomy): domain Eukaryota; kingdom Metazoa; phylum Chordata; class Actinopteri; order Salmoniformes; family Salmonidae; genus Oncorhynchus; species Oncorhynchus nerka. The sequence continues at coordinate 28,265,813 of NC_088421.1, read as the reverse complement.
ATGGTGCTGAGAGGACAGAGAGATGTTAGACAGTGTGAAGTAAGGCTCTATGGTGCTGAGAGGACAGATAGATGTTAGACAGTGTGAAGTAAGGCTCTATGGTGCTGAGAGGACAGAGAGATGTTAGACAGTGTGAAGTAAGGCTCTATGGTGCTGAGAGGACAGATAGATGTCAGACAGTGTGAAGTAAGGCTCTATGGTGCTGAGAGGACAGATAGATGTTAGACAGTGTGAAGTAAGGCTCTATGGTGCTGAGAGGACAGATAGATGTTAGACAGTGTGAAGTAAGGCTCTATGGTGCTGAGAGGACAGATAGATGTCAGACAGTGTGAAGTAAGGCTCTATGGTGCTGAGAGGACAGATAGATGTTAGACAGTGTGAAGTAAGGCTCTATGGTGCTGAGAGGACAGAGAGATGTTAGACAGTGTGAAGTAAGGCTCTATGGTGCTGAGAGGACAGATAGATGTTAGACAGTGTGAAGTAAGGCTCTATGGTGCTGAGAGGACAGATAGATGTTAGACAGTGTGAAGTAAGGCTCTATGGTGCTGAGAGGACAGATAGATGTTAGACAGTGTGAAGTAAGGCTCTATGGTGCTGAGAGGACAGATAGATGTTAGACAGTATGAAGTAAGGCTCTATGGTGCTGAGAGGACAGAGAGATGTTAGACAGTGTGAAGTAAGGCTCTATGGTAATGAGAGGACAGATAGATGTCAGACAGTGTGAAGTAAGGCTCTATGGTGCTGAGAGGACAGAGAGATGTTAGACAGTGTGAAGTAAGGCTCTATGGTGCTGAGAGGACAGATAGATGTCAGACAGTGTGAAGTAAGGCTCTATGGTGCTGAGAGGACAGAGAGGACAGAGGCTCTAGATGTTAGACAGTGTGAAGTAAGGCTCTATGGTGCTGAGAGGACAGATAGATGTTAGACAGTGTGAAGTAAGGCTCTATGGTGCTGAGAGGACAGAGAGATGTTAGACAGTGTGAAGTAAGGCTCTATGGTGCTGAGAGGACAGATAGATGTTAGACAGTGTGAAGTAAGGCTCTATGGTGCTGAGAGGACAGATAGATGTTAGACAGTGTGAAGTAAGGCTCTATGGTGCTGAGAGGACAGAGAGATGTTAGACAGTGTGAAGTAAGGCTCTATGGTGCTGAGAGGACAGATAGATGTTAGACAGTGTGAAGTAAGGCTCTATGGTGCTGAGAGGACTGAGATGTTAGACAGTGTGAAGTAAGGCTCTATGGTGCTGAGAGGACAGAGAGATGTCAGACAGTGTGAAGTAAGGCTCTATGGTGCTGACAGGACAGATAGATGTTAGACAGTGTGAAGTAAGGCTCTATGGTGCTGAGAGGACAGATAGATGTTAGACAGTGTGAAGTAAGGCTCTATGGTGCTGAGAGGACAGAGAGATGTCAGACAGTGTGAAGTAAGGCTCTATGGTGCTGACAGGACAGATAGATGTTAGACAGTGTGAAGTAAGGCTCTATGGTGCTGAGAGGACAGATAGATGTTAGACAGTGTGAAGTAAGGCTCTATGGTGCTGAGAGGACAGAGAGATGTTAGACAGTGTGAAGTAAGGCTCTATGGTGCTGAGAGGACAGATAGATGTTAGACAGTGTGAAGTAAGGCTCTATGGTGCTGAGAGGACAGAGAGATGTTAGACAGTGTGAAGTAAGGCTCTATGGTGCTGAGAGGACAGATAGATGTCAGACAGTGTGAAGTAAGGCTCTATGGTGCTGAGAGGACAGAGAGATGTTAGACAGTGTGAAGTAAGGCTCTATGGTGCTGAGAGGACAGAGAGATGTTAGACAGTGTGAAGTAAGGCTCTATGGTGCTGAGAGGACAGAGAGATGTTAGACAGTGTGAAGTAAGGCTCTATGGTGCTGAGAGGACAGAGAGATGTTAGACAGTGTGAAGTAAGGCTCTATGGTGCTGAGAGGACAGATAGATGTTAGACAGTGTGAAGTAAGGCTCTATGGTGCTGAGAGGACAGATAGATGTTAGACAGTGTGAAGTAAGGCTCTATGGTGCTGAGAGGACAGATAGATGTTAGACAGTGTGAAGTAAGGCTCTATGGTGCTGAGAGGACAGAGAGATGTTAGACAGTGTGAAGTAAGGCTCTATGGTGCTGAGAGGACAGAGAGATGTTAGACAGTGTGAAGTAAGGCTCTATGGTGCTGAGAGGACAGATAGATGTTAGACAGTGTGAAGTAAGGCTCTATGGTGCTGAGAGGACAGATAGATGTTAGACAGTGTGAAGTAAGGCTCTATGGTGCTGAGAGGACAGATAGATGTTAGACAGAGAAGTAAGGCTCTATGGTGCAGGACAGATAGATGTTAGACAGTGTGAAGTAAGGCTCTATGGTGCTGAGAGGACAGAGAGATGTTAGACAGTGTGAAGTAAGGCTCTATGGTGCTGAGAGGACAGATAGATGTTAGACAGTGTGAAGTAAGGCTCTATGGTGCTGAGAGGACAGAGAGATGTTAGACAGTGTGAAGTAAGGCTCTATGGTGCTGAGAGGACAGAGAGATGTTAGACAGTGTGAAGTAAGGCTCTATGGTGCTGAGAGGACAGATAGATGTTAGACAGTGTGAAGTAAGGCTCTATGGTGCTGAGAGGACAGATAGATGTTAGACAGTGTGAAGTAAGGCTCTATGGTGCTGAGAGGACAGAGAGATGTTAGACAGTGTGAAGTAAGGCTCTATGGTGCTGAGAGGACAGAGAGATGTTAGACAGTGTGAAGTAAGGCTCTATGGTGCTGAGAGGACAGAGAGATGTTAGACAGTGTGAAGTAAGGCTCTATGGTGCTGAGAGGACAGAGAGATGTTAGACAGTGTGAAGTAAGGCTCTATGGTGCTGAGAGGACAGATAGATGTCAGACAGTGTGAAGTAAGGCTCTATGGTGCTGAGAGGACAGAGAGATGTTAGACAGTGTGAAGTAAGGCTCTATGGTGCTGAGAGGACAGAGAGATGTTAGACAGTGTGAAGTAAGGCTCTATGGTGCTGAGAGGACAGATAGATGTCAGACAGTGTGAAGTAAGGCTCTATGGTGCTGAGAGGACAGAGAGATGTTAGACAGTGTGAAGTAAGGCTCTATGGTGCTGAGAGGACAGAGAGATGTCAGACAGTGTGAAGTAAGGCTCTATGGTGCTGAGAGGACAGAGAGATGTTAGACAGTGTGAAGTAAGGCTCTATGGTGCTGAGAGGACAGAGATGTTAGACAGATGCTCTATGGTGCTGAGAGGACAGATGTTAGACAGTGTGAAGTAAGGCTCTATGGTGCTGAGAGGACAGATAGATGTTAGACAGTGTGAAGTAAGGCTCTATGGTGCTGAGAGGACAGATAGATGTTAGACAGTGTGAAGTAAGGCTCTATGGTGCTGAGAGGACAGAGAGATGTTAGACAGTGTGAAGTAAGGCTCTATGGTGCTGAGAGGACAGAGAGATGTTAGACAGTGTGAAGTAAGGCTCTATGGTGCTGAGAGGACAGATAGATGTCAGACAGTGTGAAGTAAGGCTCTATGGTGCTGAGAGGACAGATAGATGTTAGACAGTGTGAAGTAAGGCTCTATGGTGCTGAGAGGACAGATAGATGTTAGACAGTGTGAAGTAAGGCTCTATGGTGCTGAGAGGACAGATAGATGTTAGACAGTGTGAAGTAAGGCTCTATGGTGCTGAGAGGACAGATAGATGTTAGACAGTGTGAAGTAAGGCTCTATGGTGCTGAGAGGACAGAGAGATGTTAGACAGTGTGAAGTAAGGCTCTATGGTGCTGAGAGGACAGATAGATGTTAGACAGTGTGAAGTAAGGCTCATGGTGCTGAGAGGACAGAGAGATGTTAGACAGTGTGAAGTAAGGCTCTATGGTGCTGAGAGGACAGATAGATGTTAGACAGTGTGAAGTAAGGCTCTATGGTGCTGAGAGGACAGGAGATGTTAGACAGTGTGAAGTAAGGCTCTATGGTGCTGAGAGGACAGAGAGATGTCAGACAGTGTGAAGTAAGGCTCTATGGTGCTGAGAGGACAGAGAGATGTTAGACAGTGTGAAGTAAGGCTCTATGGTGCTGAGAGGACAGATAGATGTTAGACAGTGTGAAGTAAGGCTCTATGGTGCTGAGAGGACAGAGAGATGTCAGACAGTGTGAAGTAAGGCTCTATGGTGCTGAGATGACAGAGAGATGTCAGACAGTGTGAAGTAAGGCTCTATGGTGCTGAGAGGACAGATATATGTTAGACAGTGTGAAGTAAGGCTCTATGGTGCTGAGAGGACAGAGAGATGTTAGACAGTGTGAAGTAAGGCTCTATGGTGCTGAGAGGACAGAGAGATGTTAGACAGTGTGAAGTAAGGCTCTATGGTGCTGAGAGGACAGAGAGATGTTAGACAGTGTGAAGTAAGGCTCTATGGTGCTGAGAGGACAGATAGATATCAGACAGTGTGAAGTAAGGCTCTATGGTGCTGAGAGGACAGAGAGATGTTAGACAGTGTGAAGTAAGGCTCTATGGTGCTGAGAGGACAGAGAGATGTCAGACAGTGTGAAGTAAGGCTCTATGTTGCTGAGAGGACAGAGATGTTAGACAGTGTGAAGTAAGGCTCTATGGTGCTGAGAGGACAGAGATGTTAGACAGTGTGAAGTAAGGCTCTATGGTGCTGAGAGGACAGATAGATGTTAGACAGTGTGAAGTAAGGCTCTATGGTGCTGAGAGGACAGATAGATGTCAGACAGTGTGAAGTAAGGCTCTATGGTGCTGAGAGGACAGATAGATGTTAGACAGTGTGAAGTAAGGCTCTATGGTGCTGAGAGGACAGAGAGATGTTAGACAGTGTGAGTAAGGCTCTATGGTGCTGAGAGGACAGAGAGATGTTAGACAGTGTGAAGTAAGGCTCTATGGTGCTGAGAGGACAGATATATGTCAGACAGTGTGAAGTAAGGCTCTATGGTGCTGAGAGGACAGATAGATGTTAGACAGTGTGAAGTAAGGCTCTATGGTGCTGAGAGGACAGATAGATGTTAGACAGTGTGAAGTAAGGCTCTATGGTGCTGAGAGGACAGATAGATGTTAGACAGTGTGAAGTAAGGCTCTATGGTGCTGAGAGGACAGAGAGATGTTAGACAGTGTGAAGTAAGGCTCTATGGTGCTGAGAGGACAGATAGATGTTAGACAGTGTGAAGTAAGGCTCTATGGTGCTGAGAGGACAGAGAGATGTTAGACAGTGTGAAGTAAGGCTCTATGGTGCTGAGAGGACAGAGAGATGTTAGACAGTGTGAAGTAAGGCTCTATGGTGCTGAGAGGACAGATAGATGTTAGACAGTGTGAAGTAAGGCTCTATGGTGCTGAGAGGACAGATAGATGTTAGACAGTGTGAAGTAAGGCTCTATGGTGCTGAGAGGACAGAGAGATGTTAGACAGTGTGAAGTAAGGCTCTATGGTGCTGAGAGGACAGAGAGATGTTAGACAGTGTGAAGTAAGGCTCTATGGTGCTGAGAGGACAGAGAGATGTTAGACAGTGTGAAGTAAGGCTCTATGGTGCTGAGAGGACAGAGAGATGTTAGACAGTGTGAAGTAAGGCTCTATGGTGCTGAGAGGACAGATAGATATCAGACAGTGTGAAGTAAGGCTCTATGGTGCTGAGAGGACAGAGAGATGTTAGACAGTGTGAAGTAAGGCTCTATGGTGCTGAGAGGACAGATATATGTTAGACAGTGTGAAGTAAGGCTCTATGGTGCTGAGAGGACAGATAGATGTTAGACAGTGTGAAGTAAGGCTCTATGGTGCTGAGAGGACAGATAGATGTCAGACAGTGTGAAGTAAGGCTCTATGGTGCTGAGAGGACAGAGAGATGTTAGACAGTGTGAAGTAAGGCTCTATGGTGCTGAGAGGACAGAGAGATGTTAGACAGTGTGAAGTAAGGCTCTATGGTGCTGAGAGGACAGATAGATGTCAGACAGTGTGAAGTAAGGCTCTATGGTGCTGAGAGGACAGAGAGATGTTAGACAGTGTGAAGTAAGGCTCTATGGTGCTGAGAGGACAGAGAGATGTCAGACAGTGTGAAGTAAGGCTCTATGGTGCTGAGAGGACAGAGAGATGTTAGACAGTGTGAAGTAAGGCTCTATGGTGCTGAGAGGACAGATATATGTTAGACAGTGTGAAGTAAGGCTCTATGGTGCTGAGAGGACAGATAGATGTTAGACAGTGTGAAGTAAGGCTCTATGGTGCTGAGAGGACAGATAGATGTTAGACAGTGTGAAGTAAGGCTCTATGGTGCTGAGAGGACAGATAGATGTTAGACAGTGTGAAGTAAGGCTCTATGGTGCTGAGAGGACAGATAGATGTTAGACAGTGTGAAGTAAGGCTCTATGGTGCTGAGAGGACAGAGATATGTTAGACAGTGTGAAGTAAGGCTCTATGGTGCTGAGAGGACAGATAGATGTCAGACAGTGTGAAGTAAAGTAAGGCTCTATGGTGCTGAGAGGACAGATAGATGTTAGACAGTGTGAAGTAAGGCTCTATGGTGCTGAGAGGACAGATAGATGTTAGACAGTGTGAAGTAAGGCTCTATGGTGCTGAGAGGACAGATGTAGACAGTGTGAAGTAAGGCTCTATGGTGCTGAGAGGACAGATAGATGTTAGACAGTGTGAAGTAAGGCTCTATGGTGCTGAGAGGACAGAGAGATGTTAGACAGTGTGAAGTAAGGCTCTATGGTGCTGAGAGGACAGATAGATGTTAGACAGTGTGAAGTAAGGCTCTATGGTGCTGAGAGGACAGAGAGATGTTAGACAGTGTGAAGTAAGGCTCTATGGTGCTGAGAGGATAGATATATGTTAGACAGTGTGAAGTAAGGCTCTATGGTGCTGAGAGGACAGGGAGATGTTAGACAGTGTGAAGTAAGGCTCTATGGTGCTGAGAGGACAGAGAGATGTCAGACAGTGTGAAGTAAGGCTCTATGGTGCTGAGAGGACAGAGAGATGTTAGACAGTGTGAAGTAAGGCTCTATGGTGCTGAGAGGACAGATAGATGTTAGACAGTGTGAAGTAAGGCTCTATGGTGCTGAGAGGACAGAGAGATGTCAGACAGTGTGAAGTAAGGCTCTATGGTGCTGAGAGGACAGAGAGATGTCAGACAGTGTGAAGTAAGGCTCTATGGTGCTGAGAGGACAGATATATGTTAGACAGTGTGAAGTAAGGCTCTATGGTGCTGAGAGGACAGAGAGATGTTAGACAGTGTGAAGTAAGGCTCTATGGTGCTGAGAGGACAGAGAGATGTTAGACAGTGTGAAGTAAGGCTCTATGGTGCTGAGAGGACAGAGAGATGTTAGACAGTGTGAAGTAAGGCTCTATGGTGCTGAGAGGACAGATAGATGTCAGACAGTGTGAAGTAAGGCTCTATGGTGCTGAGAGGACAGAGAGATGTTAGACAGTGTGAAGTAAGGCTCTATGGTGCTGAGAGGACAGAGAGATGTCAGACAGTGTGAAGTAAGGCTCTATGGTGCTGAGAGGACAGAGATGTTAGACAGTGTGAAGTAAGGCTCTATGGTGCTGAGAGGACAGAGAGATGTTAGACAGTGTGAAGTAAGGCTCTATGGTGCTGAGAGGACAGATAGATGTTAGACAGTGTGAAGTAAGGCTCTATGGTGCTGAGAGGACAGATAGATGTTAGACAGTGTGAAGTAAGGCTCTATGGTGCTGAGAGGACAGATAGATGTTAGACAGTGTGAAGTAAGGCTCTATGGTGCTGAGAGGACAGAGAGATGTTAGACAGTGTGAAGTAAGGCTCTATGGTGCTGAGAGGACAGAGATATGTTAGACAGTGTGAAGTAAGGCTCTATGGTGCTGAGAGGACAGATAGATGTCAGACAGTGTGAAGTAAGGCTCTATGGTGCTGAGAGGACAGATAGATGTTAGACAGTGTGAAGTAAGGCTCTATGGTGCTGAGAGGACAGATAGATGTTAGACAGTGTGAAGTAAGGCTCTATGGTGCTGAGAGGACAGATAGATGTTAGACAGTGTGAAGTAAGGCTCTATGGTGCTGAGAGGACAGAGAGATGTTAGACAGTGTGAAGTAAGGCTCTATGGTGCTGAGAGGACAGATAGATGTTAGACAGTGTGAAGTAAGGCTCTATGGTGCTGAGAGGACAGAGAGATGTTAGACAGTGTGAAGTAAGGCTCTATGGTGCTGAGAGGACAGAGAGATGTTAGACAGTGTGAAGTAAGGCTCTATGGTGCTGAGAGGACAGATAGATGTTAGACAGTGTGAAGTAAGGCTCTATGGTGCTGAGAGGACAGATAGATGTTAGACAGTGTGAAGTAAGGCTCTATGGTGCTGAGAGGACAGAGAGATGTTAGACAGTGTGAAGTAAGGCTCTATGGTGCTGAGAGGACAGAGAGATGTTAGACAGTGTGAAGTAAGGCTCTATGGTGCTGAGAGGACAGATAGATATCAGACAGTGTGAAGTAAGGCTCTATGGTGCTGAGAGGACAGAGAGATGTTAGACAGTGTGAAGTAAGGCTCTATGGTGCTGAGAGGACAGAGAGATGTTAGACAGTGTGAAGTAAGGCTCTATGGTGCTGAGAGGACAGATAGATGTCAGACAGTGTGAAGTAAGGCTCTATGGTGCTGAGAGGACAGAGAGATGTTAGACAGTGTGAAGTAAGGCTCTATGGTGCTGAGAGGACAGAGAGATGTTAGACAGTGTGAAGTAAGGCTCTATGGTGCTGAGAGGACAGAGAGATGTTAGACAGTGTGAAGTAAGGCTCTATGGTGCTGAGAGGACAGAGAGATGTTAGACAGTGTGAAGTAAGGCTCTATGGTGCTGAGAGGACAGATAGATGTTAGACAGTGTGAAGTAAGGCTCTATGGTGCTGAGAGGACAGATAGATGTTAGACAGTGTGAAGTAAGGCTCTATGGTGCTGAGAGGACAGATAGATGTTAGACAGTGTGAAGTAAGGCTCTATGGTGCTGAGAGGACAGAGAGATGTTAGACAGTGTGAAGTAAGGCTCTATGGTGCTGAGAGGACAGATAGATGTTAGACAGTGTGAAGTAAGGCTCTATGGTGCTGAGAGGACAGATAGATGTCAGACAGTGTGAAGTAAGGCTCTATGGTGCTGAGAGGACAGATAGATGTTAGACAGTGTGAAGTAAGGCATGGTGCTAGATAGATGTTAGACAGTGTGTAAGGCTCTATGGTGCTGAGAGGACAGATAGATGTTAGACAGTGTGAAGTAAGGCTCTATGGTGCTGAGAGGACAGATAGATGTTAGACAGTGTGAAGTAAGGCTCTATGGTGCTGAGAGGACAGAGAGATGTTAGACAGTGTGAAGTAAGGCTCTATGGTGCTGAGAGGACAGATAGATGTTAGACAGTGTGAAGTAAGGCTCTATGGTGCTGAGAGGACAGATAGATGTTAGACAGTGTGAAGTAAGGCTCTATGGTGCTGAGAGGACAGAGAGATGTTAGACAGTGTGAATAAGGCTCTATGGTGCTGAGAGGACAGATAGATGTTAGACAGTGTGAAGTAAGGCTCTATGGTGCTGAGAGGACAGATAGATGTTAGACAGTGTGAAGTAAGGCTCTATGGTGCTGAGAGGACAGAGAGATGTTAGACAGTGTGAAGTAAGGCTCTATGGTGCTGAGAGGATAGATAGATGTTAGACAGTGTGAAGTAAGGCTCTATGGTGCTGAGAGGACAGGGAGATGTTAGAAGGTGTGAAGTAAGGCTCTATGGTGCTGAGAGGACAGAGAGATGTCAGACAGTGTGAAGTAAGGCTCTATGGTGCTGAGAGGACAGAGATATGTTAGACAGTGTGAAGTAAGGCTCTATGGTGCTGAGAGGACAGATAGATGTCAGACAGTGTGAAGTAAGGCTCTATGGTGCTGAGAGGACAGATTGATGTCAGACAGTGTGAAGTAAGGCTCTATGGTGCTGAGAGGACAGAGAGATGTTAGACAGTGTGAAGTAAGGCTCTATGGTGCTGAGAGGACAGAGAGATGTTAGACAGTGTGAAGTAAGGCTCTATGGTGCTGAGAGGACAGAGAGATGTCAGACAGTGTGAAGTAAGGCTCTATGGTGCTGAGATGACAGAGAGATGTCAGACAGTGTGAAGTAAGGCTCTATGGTGCTGAGAGGACAGAGAGATGTTAGACAGTGTGAAGTAAGGCTCTATGGTGCTGAGAGGTAGATGTTAGACAGTGTGAAGTAAGGCTCTATGGTGCTGAGAGGACAGAGAGATGTTAGACAGTGTGAAGTAAGGCTCTATGGTGCTGAGAGGACAGAGAGATGTTAGACAGTGTGAAGTAAGGCTCTATGGTGCTGAGAGGACAGATAGATATCAGACAGTGTGAAGTAAGGCTCTATGGTGCTGAGAGGACAGAGAGATGTTAGACAGTGTGAAGTAAGGCTCTATGGTGCTGAGAGGACAGAGAGATGTCAGACAGTGTGAAGTAAGGCTCTATGGCGTTGAGAGGACAGAGAGATGTTAGACAGTGTGAAGTAAGGCTCTATGGTGCTGAGAGGACAGAGATATGTTAGACAGTGTGAAGTAAGGCTCTATGGTGCTGAGAGGACAGATAGATGTTAGACAGTGTGAAGTAAGGCTCTATGGTGCTGAGAGGACAGATAGATGTTAGACAGTGTGAAGTAAGGCTCTATGGTGCTGAGAGGACAGATAGATGTTAGACAGTGTGAAGTAAGGCTCTATGGTGCTGAGAGGACAGAGAGATGTTAGACAGTGTGAAGTAAGGCTCTATGGTGCTGAGAGGACAGAGATATGTTAGACAGTGTAAAGTAAGGCTCTATGGTGCTGAGAGGACAGATATATGTCAGACAGTGTGAAGTAAGGCTCTATGGTGCTGAGAGGACAGATAGATGTTAGACAGTGTGAAGTAAGGCTCCATGGTGCTGAGAGGATAGATAGATGTTAGACAGTGTGAAGTAAGGCTCTATGGTGCTGAGAGGACAGATAGATGTTAGACAGTGTGAAGTAAGGCTCTATGGTGCTGAGAGGATAGATAGATGTTAGACAGTGTGAAGTAAGGCTCTATGGTGCTGAGAGGACAGAGAGATGTTAGACAGTGTGAAGTAAGGCTCTATGGTGCTGAGAGGACAGATAGATGTTAGACAGTGTGAAGTAAGGCTCCATGGTGCTGAGAGGACAGAGAGATGTTGACAGTGTGAGTAAGGCTCTATGGTGCTGAGATGACAGAGAGATGTTAGACAGTGTGAAGTAAGGCTCTATGGTGCTGAGAGGACAGAGAGATGTTAGACAGTGTGAAGTAAGGCTCTATGGTGCTGAGAGGACAGAGAGATGTTAGACAGTGTGAAGTAAGGCTCTATGGTGCTGAGAGGACAGATAGATATCAGACAGTGTGAAGTAAGGCTCTATGGTGCTGAGAGGACAGAGAGATGTTAGACAGTGTGAAGTAAGGCTCTATGGTGCTGAGAGGACAGAGAGATGTTAGACAGTGTGAAGTAAGGCTCTATGGTGCTGAGAGGACAGATAGATGTCAGACAGTGTGAAGTAAGGCTCTATGGTGCTGAGAGGACAGAGAGATGTTAGACAGTGTGAAGTAAGGCTCTATGGTGCTGAGAGGACAGAGAGATGTCAGACAGTGTGAAGTAAGGCTCTATGGCGTTGAGAGGACAGAGAGATGTTAGACAGTGTGAAGTAAGGCTCTATGGTGCTGAGAGGACAGAGATATGTTAGACAGTGTGAAGTAAGGCTCTATGGTGCTGAGAGGACAGATAGATGTCAGACAGTGTGAAGTAAGCTCTATGGTGCTGAGAGGACAGATAGATGTTAGACAGTGTGAAGTAAGGCTCTATGGTGCTGAGAGGACAGATAGATGTTAGACAGTGTGAAGTAAGGCTCTATGGTGCTGAGAGGACAGAGAGATGTTAGACAGTGTGAAGTAAGGCTCTATGGTGCTGAGAGGACAGAGAGATGTTAGACAGTGTGAAGTAAGGCTCTATGGTGCTGAGAGGACAGATAGATGTCAGACAGTGTGAAGTAAGGCTCTATGGTGCTGAGAGGACAGATAGATGTTAGACAGTGTGAAGTAAGGCTCTATGGTGCTGAGAGGACAGATAGATGTTAGACAGTGTGAAGTAAGGCTCTATGGTGCTGAGAGGACAGATAGATGTTAGACAGTGTGAAGTAAGGCTCTATGGTGCTGAGAGGACAGATAGATGTTAGACAGTGTGAAGTAAGGCTCTATGGTGCTGAGAGGACAGAGAGATGTTAGACAGTGTGAAGTAAGGCTCTATGGTGCTGAGAGGACAGATATATGTTAGACAGTGTGAAGTAAGGCTCTATGGTGCTGAGAGGACAGAGAATGTCAGACAGTGTGAAGTAAGGCTCTATGGTGCTGAGAGGACAGAGAGATGTTAGACAGTGTGAAGTAAGGCTCTATGGTGCTGAGAGGACAGATAGATGTTAGACAGTGTGAAGTAAGGCTCTATGGTGCTGAGAGGACAGATAGATGTTAGACAGTGTGAAGTAAGGCTCTATGGTGCTGAGAGGACAGAGAGATGTTAGACAGTGTGAAGTAAGGCTCTATGGTGCTGAGAGGATAGATAGATGTTAGACAGTGTGAAGTAAGGCTCTATGGTGCTGAGAGGACAGGGAGATGTTAGAAGGTGTGAAGTAAGGCTCTATGGTGCTGAGAGGACAGAGAGATGTCAGACAGTGTGAAGTAAGGCTCTATGGTGCTGAGAGGACAGAGAGATGTTAGACAGTGTGAAGTAAGGCTCTATGGTGCTGAGAGGACAGATATATGTCAGACAGTGTGAAGTAAGGCTCTATGGTGCTGAGAGGACAGATTGATGTCAGACAGTGTGAAGTAAGGCTCTATGGTGCTGAGAGGACAGAGAGATGTTAGACAGTGTGAAGTAAGGCTCTATGGTGCTGAGAGGACAGAGAGATGTTAGACAGTGTGAAGTAAGGCTCTATGGTGCTGAGAGGACAGAGAGATGTCAGACAGTGTGAAGTAAGGCTCTATGGTGCTGAGATGACAGAGAGATGTCAGACAGTGTGAAGTAAGGCTCTATGGTGCTGAGAGGACAGATATATGTTAGACAGTGTGAAGTAAGGCTCTATGGTGCTGAGAGGACAGAGAGATGTTAGACAGTGTGAAGTAAGGCTCTATGGTGCTGAGAGGACAGAGAGATGTTAGACAGTGTGAAGTAAGGCTCTATGGTGCTGAGAGGACAGAGAGATGTTAGACAGGCTCTATGGTGCTGAGAGGACAGATAGATATCAGACAGTGTGAAGTAAGGCTCTATGGTGCTGAGAGGACAGAGAGATGTTAGACAGTGTGAAGTAAGGCTCTATGGTGCTGAGAGGACAGAGAGATGTCAGACAGTGTGAAGTAAGGCTCTATGGTGCTGAGAGGACAGAGAGATGTTAGACAGTGTGAAGTAAGGCTCTATGGTGCTGAGAGGACAGAGATATGTTAGACAGTGTGAAGTAAGGCTCTATGGTGCTGAGAGGACAGATAGATGTTAGACAGTGTGAAGTAAGGCTCTATGGTGCTGAGAGGACAGATAGATGTTAGACAGTGTGAAGTAAGGCTCTATGGTGCTGAGAGGACAGATAGATGTTAGACAGTGTGAAGTAAGGCTCTATGGTGCTGAGGACAGAGAGATGTTAGACAGTGTGAAGTAAGGCTCTATGGTGCTGAGAGGACAGATATGTTAGACAGTGTAAAGTAAGGCTCTATGGTGCTGAGAGGACAGATAGATGTCAGACAGTGTGAAGTAAGGCTCTATGGTGCTGAGAGGACAGATAGATGTTAGACAGTGTGTAAGGCTCCATGGTGCTGAGAGGATAGATAGATGTTAGACAGTGTGAAGTAAGGCTCTATGGTGCTGAGAGGACAGATAGATGTTAGACAGTGTGAAGTAAGGCTCTATGGTGCTGAGAGGATAGATAGATGTTAGACAGTGTGAAGTAAGGCTCTATGGTGCTGAGAGGACAGATAGATGTTAGACAGTGTGAAGTAAGGCTCCATGGTGCTGAGAGGATAGATAGATGTTAGACAGTGTGAAGTAAGGCTCTATGGTGCTGAGAGGACAGAGAGATGTTAGACAGTGTGAAGTAAGGCTCTATGGTGCTGAGATGAGAGATGTTAGACAGTGTGGAGTAAGGCTCTATGGTGTGAGAGGACAGATGTTAGACAGTGTGAAGTAAGGCTCTATGGTGCTGAGAGGACAGAGAGATGTTAGACAGAGGCTCTATGGTGCTGAGAGGACAGAGATGTTAGACAGTGTGAAGTAAGGCTCTATGGTGCTGAGAGGACAGAGAGATGTCAGACAGTGTGAAGTAAGGCTCTATGGTGCTGAGAGGACAGATAGATGTTAGACAGTGTGAAGTAAGGCTCTATGGTGCTGAGAGGACAGATAAATGTTAGACAGTGTGAATTAAGGCTCTATGGTGCTGAGAGGACAGATAGATGTCAGACAGTGTGAAGTAAGGCTCTATGGTGCTGAGAGGACAGATAGATGTTAGACAGTGTGAAGTAAGGCTCTATGGTGCTGAGAGGACAGAGAGATGTTAGACAGTGTGAAGTAAGGCTCTATGGTGCTGAGAGGACAGATAGATGTTAGACAGTGTGAAGTAAGGCTCTATGGTGACTGAGAGGACAGATAAGATGTTAGACAGTGTGAAGTAAGGCTCTATGGTGCTGAGAGGACAGAGATGTTAGACAGTGTGAAGTAAGGCTCTATGGTGCTGAGAGGACAGAGAGATGTTAGACAGTGTGAAGTAAGGCTCTATGGTGCTGAGAGGACAGATAGATATCAGCCAGTGTGAAGTAAGGCTCTATGGTGCTGAGAGGACAGAGAGATGTTAGACAGTGTGAAGTAAGGCTCTATGGTGCCGAGAGGACTGAGAGATGTTAGACAGTGTGGAGTAAGGCTCTATGGTGCTGAGAGGACAGAGAGATGTTAGACAGTGTGAAGTAAGGCTCTATGGTACTGAGAGGACAGAGAGATGTTAGACAGTGTGAAGTAAGGCTGTATGGTGCCGAGAGGACAGAGAGATGTCAGACAGTGTGAAGTAAGGCTCTATGGTGTTGAGAGGACAGAGAGATGTTAGACAGTGTGAAGTAAGGCTCTATGGTGCTGAGAGGACAGATAGATGTTAGACAGTGTGAAGTAAGGCTCCATGGTGCTGAGAGGATAGATAGATGTTAGACAGTGTGAAGTAAGGCTCTATGGTGCTGAGAGGACAGATAGATGTTAGACAGTGTGAAGTAAGGCTCTATGGTGCTGAGAGGACAGATAGATGTTAGACAGTGTGAAGTAAGGCTCTATGGTGCTGAGAGGATAGATAGATGTTAGACAGTGTGAAGTAAGGCTCTATGGTGCTGAGAGGACAGATATATGTCAGACAGTGTGAAGTAAGGCTCTATGGTGCTGAGAGGACAGATAGATGTTAGACAGTGTGAAGTAAGGCTCCATGGTGCTGAGAGGATAGATAGATGTTAGACAGTGTGAAGTAAGGCTCTATGGTGCTGAGAGGACAGAGAGATGTTAGACAGTGTGAAGTAAGGCTCTATGGTGCTGAGAGGACTGAGAGATGTTAGACAGTGTGGAGTAAGGCTCTATGGTGATGAGAGGACAGAGAGATGTTAGACAGTGTGAAGTAAGGCTCTATGGTGCTGAGAGGACAGAGAGATGTTAGACAGTGTGAAATAAGGCTCTATGGTGCTGAGAGGACAGAGAGATGTTAGACAGTGTGAAGTAAGGCTCTACGGTGCTGAGAGGACAGAGAGATGTCAGACAGTGTGAAGTAAGGCTCTATGGTGCTGAGAGGACAGATAGATGTTAGACAGTGTGAAGTAAGGCTCTATGGTGCTGAGAGGACAGATAGATGTTAGACAGTGTGAATTAAGGCTCTATGGTGCTGAGAGGACAGATAGATGTCAGACAGTGTGAAGTAAGGCTCTATGGTGCTGAGAGGACAGATAGATGTTAGACAGTGTGAAGTAAGGCTCTATGGTGCTGAGAGGACAGAGAGATGTTAGACAGTGTGAAGTAAGGCTCTATGGTGCTGATAGGACAGAGAGATGTTAGACAGTGTGAAGTAAGGCTCTATGGTGCCGAGAGGACTGAGAGATGTTAGACAGTGTGGAGTAAGGCTCTATGGTGATGAGAGGACAGAGAGATGTTAGACAGTGTGAAGTAAGGCTCTATGGTGCTGAGAGGACAGAGATGTTAGACAGTGTGAAGTAAGGCTCTATGGTGCTGAGAGGACAGAGAGATGTTAGACAGTGTGAAGTAAGGCTCTATGGTGCTGAGAGGACAGATAGATATCAGCCAGTGTGAAGTAAGGCTCTATGGTGCTGAGAGGACAGAGAGATGTTAGACAGTGTGAAGTAAGGCTCTATGGTGCCGAGAGGACTGAGAGATGTTAGACAGTGTGGAGTAAGGCTCTATGGTGCTGAGAGGACAGAGAGATGTTAGACAGTGTGAAGTAAGGCTCTATGGTACTGAGAGGACAGAGAGATGTTAGACAGTGTGAAGTAAGGCTGTATGGTGCCGAGAGGACAGAGAGATGTCAGACAGTGTGAATAAGGCTCTATGGTGTTGAGAGGACAGAGATGTTAGACAGTGTGAAGTAAGGCTCTATGGTGCTGAGAGGACAGAGAGATGTTAGACAGTGTGAACTAAGGCTCTATGGTGCTGAGAGGATAGATAGATGTTAGACAGTGTGAAGTAAGGCTCTATGGTGCTGAGAGGACAGATAGATGTTAGACAGTGTGAAGTAAGGCTCTATGGTGCTGAGAGGACAGATATATGTTAGACAGTGTGGAGTAAGGCTCTATGGTGCCGAGAGGACAGAGAGATGTTAGACAGTGTGAAGTAAGGCTCTATGGTGTTGAGAGGACAGAGAGATGTTAGACAGTGTGAAGTAAGGCTCTATGGTGCTGAGAGGACAGAGATATGTTAGACAGTGTGGAGTAAGGCTCTATGGTGCTGAGAGGACAGAGAGATGTTAGACAGTGTGAAGTAAGGCTCTATGGTGCTGAGAGGACAGAGAGATGTTAGACAGTGTGAAGTAAGGCTCTATGGTGCCGAGAGGACAGAGAGATGTCAGACAGTGTGAAGTAAGGCTCTATGGTGTTGAGAGGACAGAGAGATGTTAGACAGTGTGAAGTAAGGCTCTATGGTGCTGAGAGGACAGAGATATGTTAGACAGTGTGAACTAAGGCTCTATGGTGCTGAGAGGACAGATAGATGTTAGACAGTGTGAAGTAAGGCTCTATGGTGCTGAGAGGACAGATAGATGTTAGACAGTGTGAAGTAAGGCTCTATGGTGCTGAGAGGACAGATAGATGTTAGACAGTGTGAAGTAAGGCTCTATGGTGCTGAGAGGACAGATAGATGTTAGACAGTGTGAAGTAAGGCTCTATGGTGATGAGAGGACAGAGAGATGTCAGACAGTGTGAAGTAAGGCTCTATGGTGTTGAGAGGACAGAGAGATGTTAGACAGTGTGAACTAAGGCTCTATGGTGCTGAGAGGACAGAGATATGTTAGACAGTGTGAACTAAGGCTCTATGGTGCTGAGAGGACAGAGAGATGTTAGACAGTGTGAAGTAAGGCTCTATGGTGCTGACAGGACAGATAGATGTTAGACAGTGTGAAGTAAGGCTCTATGGTGATGAGAGGACAGAGAGATGTTAGACAGTGTGAAGTAAGGCTCTATGGTGCTGAGAGGACAGAGAGATGTTAGACAGTGTGAAGTAAGGCTCTATGGTGCTGAGAGGACAGAGAGATGTTAGACAGTGTGAAGTAAGGCTCTATGGTGCTGAGAGGACAGATATATATCAGACAGTGTGAAGTAAGGCTCTATGGTGCTGAGAGGACAGAGAGATGTCAGACAGTGTGAAGTAAGGCTCTATGGTGCTGAGAGGACAGATAGATGTTAGACAGTGTGAAGTAAGGCTCTATGGTGCTGAGAGGACAGAGAGATGTTAGACAGTGTGAAGTAAGGCTCTATGGTGCTGATAGGACAGAGAGATGTTAGACAGTGTGAAGTAAGGCTCTATGGTGCTGAGAGGACAGAGAGATGTTAGACAGTGTGAAGTAAGGCTCTATGGTGCTGAGAGGACAGAGAGATGTTAGACAGTGTGAAGTAAGGCTCTATGGTGCTGAGAGGACAGAGATGTTAGACAGTGTGAAGTAAGGCTCTATGGTGCTGAGAGGACAGAGATGTTAGACAGAGTAAGGCTCTATGGTGCTGAGAGGACAGATAGATATCAGCCAGTGTGAAGTAAGGCTCTATGGTGCTGAGAGGACAGAGAGATGTTAGACAGTGTGAAGTAAGGCTCTATGGTGCGAGAGGACTGAGATGTTAGACAGTGTGGAGTAAGGCTCTATGGTGCTGAGAGGACAGAGATGTTAGACAGTGTGAAGTAAGGCTCTATGGTGCTGAGAGGACAGAGAGATGTTAGACAGTGTGAAGTAAGGCTCTATGGTGCCTGAGGACAGAGAGATGTCAGACAGTGTGAAGTAAGGCTCTATGGTGTTGAGAGGACAGAGAGATGTTAGACAGTGTGAAGTAAGGCTCTATGGTGCTGAGAGGACAGAGATATGTTAGACAGTGTGAACTAAGGCTCTATGGTGCTGAGAGGATAGATAGATGTTAGACAGTGTGAAGTAAGGCTCTATGGTGCTGAGAGGACAGATAGATGTTAGACAGTGTGAAGTAAGGCTCTATGGTGCTGAGAGGACAGATATATGTTAGACAGTGTGGAGTAAGGCTCTATGGTGCCGAGAGGACAGAGAGATGTTAGACAGTGTGAAGTAAGGCTCTATGGTGTTGAGAGGACAGAGAGATGTTAGACAGTGTGAAGTAAGGCTCTATGGTGCTGAGAGGACAGAGATATGTTAGACAGTGTGAAGTAAGGCTCTATGGTTCTGAGAGGACAGAGAGATGTTAGACAGTGTGAAGTAAGGCTCTATGGTGCTGAGAGGACAGAGAGATGTTAGACAGTGTGAAGTAAGGCTCTATGGTGCTGAGAGGACAGAGAGATGTCAGACAGTGTGAAGTAAGGCTCTATGGTGTTGAGAGGACAGAGAGATGTTAGACAGTGTGAAGTAAGGCTCTATGGTGCTGAGAGGACAGAGATATGTTAGACAGTGTGAACTAAGGCTCTATGGTGCTGAGAGGACAGATATATGTTAGACAGTGTGAAGTAAGGCTCTATGGTGCTGAGAGGACAGATAGATGTTAGACAGTGTGAAGTAAGGCTCTATGGTGCTGAGAGGACAGATATATGTTAGACAGTGTGAAGTAAGGCTCTATGGTGCTGAGAGGACAGAGAGATGTTAGACAGTGTGAAGTAAGGCTCTATGGTGCTGAGAGGACAGAGAGATGTCAGACAGTGTGAAGTAAGGCTCTATGGCGTTGAGAGGACAGAGAGATGTTAGACAGTGTGAAGTAAGGCTCTATGGTGCTGAGAGGACAGAGATATGTTAGACAGTGTGAAGTAAGGCTCTATGGTGCTGAGAGGACAGATAGATGTCAGACAGTGTGAAGTAAGGCTCTATGGTGCTGAGAGGACAGAGAGATGTTAGACAGTGTGAAGTAAGGCTCTGTGGTGATGAGAGGACAGAGAGATGTTAGACAGTGTGAAGTAAGGCTCTATGGTGCTGAGAGGACAGAGAGATGTTAGACAGTGTGAAGTAAGGCTCTATGGTGCTGAGAGGACAGAGAGATGTTAGACAGTGTGAAAGGCTCTATGGTGCTGAGAGGACTGAGAGATGTTAGACAGTGTGAAGTAAGGCTCTATGGTGCTGAGAGGACAGAGAGATGTTAGACAGTGTGAAGTAAGGCTCTATGGTGCTGAGAGGACAGAGAGATGTTAGACAGTGTGAAGTAAGGCTCTATGGTGCTGAGAGGACAGAGAGATGTCAGACAGTGTGAAGTAAGGCTCTATGGTGTTGAGAGGACAGAGAGATGTTAGACAGTGTGAAGTAAGGCTCTATGGTGCTGAGAGGACAGAGATATGTTAGACAGTGTGAACTAAGGCTCTATGGTGCTGAGAGGATAGATAGATGTTAGACAGTGTGAAGTAAGGCTCTATGGTGCTGAGAGGACAGATAGATGTTAGACAGTGTGAAGTAAGGCTCTATGGTGCTGAGAGGACAGATATATGTTAGACAGTGTGAAGTAAGGCTCTATGGTGCTGAGAGGACAGAGAGATGTTAGACAGTGTGAAGTAAGGCTCTATGGTGCTGAGAGGACAGAGAGATGTTAGACAGTGTGAAGTAAGGCTCTATGGTGCTGAGAGGACAGAGATATGTTAGACAGTGTGGAGTAAGGTGAAGTAAGGCTCTAATGGTGCTGAGAGGACAGAGAGATGTTAGACAGTGTGAAGTAAGGCTCTATGGTGCTGAGAGGACAGAGAGATGTTAGACAGTGTGAAGTAAGGCTCTATGGTGCTGAGAGGACAGAGAGATGTCAGACAGTGTGAAGTAAGGCTCTATGGTGTTGAGAGGACAGAGAGATGTTAGACAGTGTGAAGTAAGGCTCTATGGTGCTGAGAGGACAGAGATATGTTAGACAGTGTGAACTAAGGCTCTATGGTGCTGAGAGGATAGATAGATGTTAGACAGTGTGAAGTAAGGCTCTATGGTGCTGAGAGGACAGATAGATGTTAGACAGTGTGAAGTAAGGCTCTATGGTGCTGAGAGGACAGATATATGTTAGACAGTGTGGAAGTAAGGCTCTATGGTGCTGAGAGGACAGAGAGATGTTAGACAGTGTGAAGTAAGGCTCTATGGTGCCTGAGAGGACAGAGAGATGTCAGACAGTGTGAAGTAAGGCTCTATGGTGTTGAGAGGACAGAGAGATGTTAGACAGTGTGAAGTAAGGCTCTATGGTGCTGAGAGGACAGAGATATGTTAGACAGTGTGAACTAAGGCTCTATGGTGCTGAGAGGACAGATAGATGTTAGACAGTGTGAAGTAAGGCTCTATGGTGCTGAGAGGACAGAGAGATGTTAGACAGTGTGGAAGTAAGGCTCTGTGGTGATGAGAGGACAGATAGATGTTAGACAGTGTGAAGTAAGGCTCTATGGTGCTGAGAGGACAGAGAGATGTTAGACAGTGTGAAGTAAGGCTCTATGGTGCTGAGAGGACAGAGAGATGTTAGACAGTGTGAAGTAAGGCTCTATGGTGCTGAGAGGACAGATATATATAAGACAGTGTGAAGTAAGGCTCTATGGTGCTGAGAGGACAGAGAGATGTTAGACAGTGTGAAGTAAGGCTCTATGGTGCTGAGAGGACAGATAGATGTTAGACAGTGTGAAGTAAGGCTCTATGGTGCTGAGAGGACAGAGAGATGTTAGACAGTGTGAAGTAAGGCTCTATGGTGCTGATAGGACAGAGAGATGTTAGACAGTGTGAAGTAAGGCTCTATGGTGCCGAGAGGACTGAGAGATGTTAGACAGTGTGGAGTAAGGCTCTATGGTGATGAGAGGACTGAGAGATGTTAGACAGTGTGAAGTAAGGCTCTATGGTGCTGAGAGGACAGAGATGTTAGACAGTGTGAAGTAAGGCTCTATGGTGCTGAGAGGACAGAGAGATGTTAGACAGTGTGAAGTAAGGCTCCATGGTGCTGAGAGGACAGAGAGATGTTAGACAGTGTGAAGTAAGGCTCTATGGTGCCGAGAGGACAGAGAGATGTCAGACAGTGTGAAGTAAGGCTCTATGGTGTTGAGAGGACAGAGAGATGTTAGACAGTGTGAAGTAAGGCTCTATGGTGCTGAGAGGACAGAGATATGTTAGACAGTGTGAACTAAGGCTCTATGGTGCTGAGAGGATAGATAGATGTTAGACAGTGTGAAGTAAGGCTCTATGGTGCTGAGAGGACAGATAGATGTTAGACAGTGTGAAGTAAGGCTCTATGGTGCTGAGAGGACAGATATATGTTAGACAGTGTGGAGTAAGGCTCTATGGTGCTGAGAGGACAGAGAGATGTTAGACAGTGTGAAGTAAGGCTCTATGGTGCCGAGAGGACAGAGAGATGTCAGACAGTGTGAAGTAAGGCTCTATGGTGTTGAGAGGACAGAGAGATGTTAGACAGTGTGAAGTAAGGCTCTATGGTGCTGAGAGGACAGAGATATGTTAGACAGTGTGAACTAAGGCTCTATGGTGCTGAGAGGACAGATAGATGTTAGACAGTGTGAAGTAAGGCTCTATGGTGCTGAGAGGACAGAGAGATGTTAGACAGTGTGGAGTAAGGCTCTGTGGTGATGAGAGGACAGAGAGATGTTAGACAGTGTGAAGTAAGGCTCTATGGTGCTGAGAGGACAGAGAGATGTTAGACAGTGTGAAGTAAGGCTCTATGGTGCTGAGAGGACAGAGAGATGTTAGACAGTGTGAAGTAAGGCTCTATGGTGCCGAGAGGACTGAGAGATGTTAGACAGTGTGGAGTAAGGCTCTATGGTGCTGAGAGGACAGAGAGATGTTAGACAGTGTGAAGTAAGGCTCTATGGTACTGAGAGGACAGAGAGATGTTAGACAGTGTGAAGTAAGGCTGTATGGTGCCGAGAGGACAGAGAGATGTCAGACAGTGTGAAGTAAGGCTCTATGGTGTTGAGAGGACAGAGAGATGTTAGACAGTGTGAAGTAAGGCTCTATGGTGCTGAGAGGACAGAGATATGTTAGACAGTGTGAACTAAGGCTCTATGGTGCTGAGAGGATAGATAGATGTTAGACAGTGTGAAGTAAGGCTCTATGGTGCTGAGAGGACAGATAGATGTTAGACAGTGTGAAGTAAGGCTCTATGGTGCTGAGAGGACAGATATATGTTAGACAGTGTGGAGTAAGGCTCTATGGTGCCGAGAGGACAGAGAGATGTTAGACAGTGTGAAGTAAGGCTCTATGGTGTTGAGAGGACAGAGAGATGTTAGACAGTGTGAAGTAAGGCTCTATGGTGCTGAGAGGACAGAGAGATGTTAGACAGTGTGAGTAAGGCTCTATGGTGCTGAGAGGACAGAGAGATGTTAGACAGTGTGAAGTAAGGCTCTATGGTGCTGAGAGGACAGAGAGATGTTAGACAGTGTGAAGTAAGGCTCTATGGTGCTGAGAGGACAGAGAGATGTCAGACAGTGTGAAGTAAGGCTCTATGGTGTTGAGAGGACAGAGAGATGTTAGACAGTGTGAAGTAAGGCTCTATGGTGCTGAGAGGACAGAGATATGTTAGACAGTGTGAACTAAGGCTCTATGGTGCTGAGAGGATAGATAGATGTTAGACAGTGTGAAGTAAGGCTCTATGGTGCTGAGAGGACAGATAGATGTTAGACAGTGTGAAGTAAGGCTCTATGGTGCTGAGAGGACAGATATATGTTAGACAGTGTGGAAGTAAGGCTCTATGGTGCTGAGAGGACAGAGAGATGTTAGACAGTGTGAAGTAAGGCTCTATGGTGCCGAGAGGACAGAGATGTCAGACAGTGTGAAGTAAGGCTCTATGGTGTTGAGAGGACAGAGAGATGTTAGACAGTGTGAAGTAAGGCTCTATGGTGCTGAGAGGACAGAGATATGTTAGACAGTGTGAACTAAGGCTCTATGGTGCTGAGAGGACAGATAGATGTTAGACAGTGTGAAGTAAGGCTCTATGGTGCTGAGAGGACAGAGAGATGTTAGACAGTGTGGAGTAAGGCTCTGTGGTGATGAGAGGACAGAGAGATGTTAGACAGTGTGAAGTAAGGCTCTATGGTGCTGAGAGGACAGAGAGATGTTAGACAGTGTGAAGTAAGGCTCTATGGTGCTGAGAGGACAGAGAGATGTTAGACAGTGTGAAGTAAGGCTCTATGGTGCTGAGAGGACAGATATATATAAGACAGTGTGAAGTAAGGCTCTATGGTGCTGAGAGGACAGAGAGATGTTAGACAGTGTGAAGTAAGGCTCTATGGTGCTGAGAGGACAGATAGATGTTAGACAGTGTGAAGTAAGGCTCTATGGTGCTGAGAGGACAGAGAGATGTTAGACAGTGTGAAGTAAGGCTCTATGGTGCTGATAGGACAGAGAGATGTTAGACAGTGTGAAGTAAGGCTCTATGGTGCTGAGAGGACAGAGATGTTAGACAGTGTGGAAGTAAGGCTCTATGGTGATGAGAGGACTGAGAGATGTTAGACAGTGTGAAGTAAGGCTCTATGGTGCTGAGAGGACAGAGATGTTAGACAGTGTGAAGTAAGGCTCTATGGTGCTGAGAGGACAGAGAGATGTTAGACAGTGTGAAGTAAGGCTCTATGGTGCTGAGAGGACAGATAGATATCAGCCAGTGTGAAGTAAGGCTCTATGGTGCTGAGAGGACAGAGAGATGTTAGACAGTGTGAAGTAAGGCTCTATGGTGCCGAGAGGACTGAGAGATGTTAGACAGTGTGGAGTAAGGCTCTATGGTGCTGAGAGGACAGAGAGATGTTAGACAGTGTGAAGTAAGGCTCTATGGTGTTGAGAGGACAGAGAGATGTTAGACAGTGTGAAGTAAGGCTCTATGGTGCTGAGAGGACAGAGATATGTCAGACAGCGTGAACTAAGGCTCTATGGTGCTGAGAGGATAGATAGATGTTAGACAGTGTGAAGTAAGGCTCTATGGTGCTGAGAGGACAGATAGATGTTAGACAGTGTGAAGTAAGGCTCTATGGTGCTGAGAGGACAGATATATGTTAGACAGTGTGGAGTAAGGCTCTATGGTGCCGAGAGGACAGAGAGATGTTAGACAGTGTGAAGTAAGGCTCTATGGTGTTGAGAGGACAGAGAGATGTTAGACAGTGTGAAGTAAGGCTCTATGGTGCTGAGAGGACAGAGATATGTTAGACAGTGTGGAGTAAGGCTCTATGGTGCTGAGAGGACAGAGAGATGTTAGACAGTGTGAAGTAAGGCTCTATGGTGCTGAGAGGACAGAGAGATGTTAGACAGTGTGAAGTAAGGCTCTATGGTGCTGAGAGGACAGAGATGTCAGACAGTGTGAAGTAAGGCTCTATGGTGTTGAGAGGACAGAGAGATGTTAGACAGTGTGAAGTAAGGCTCTATGGTGCTGAGAGGACAGAGATATGTTAGACAGTGTGAACTAAGGCTCTATGGTGCTGAGAGGATAGATAGATGTTAGACAGTGTGAAGTAAGGCTCTATGGTGCTGAGAGGACAGATAGATGTTAGACAGTGTGAAGTAAGGCTCTATGGTGCTGAGAGGACAGATATATGTTAGACAGTGTGGAGTAAGGCTCTATGGTGCTGAGAGGACAGAGAGATGTTAGACAGTGTGAAGTAAGGCTCTATGGTGCCGAGAGGACAGAGAGATGTCAGACAGTGTGAAGTAAGGCTCTATGGTGTTGAGAGGACAGAGAGATGTTAGACAGTGTGAAGTAAGGCTCTATGGTGCTGAGAGGACAGAGATATGTTAGACAGTGTGAACTAAGGCTCTATGGTGCTGAGAGGACAGATAGATGTTAGACAGTGTGAAGTAAGGCTCTATGGTGCTGAGAGGACAGAGAGATGTTAGACAGTGTGGAGTAAGGCTCTGTGGTGATGAGAGGACAGAGAGATGTTAGACAGTGTGAAGTAAGGCTCTATGGTGCTGAGAGGACAGAGAGATGTTAGACAGTGTGAAGTAAGGCTCTATGGTGCTGAGAGGACAGAGAGATGTTAGACAGTGTGAAGTAAGGCTCTATGGTGCTGAGAGGACAGATATATATAAGACAGTGTGAAGTAAGGCTCTATGGTGCTGAGAGGACAGAGAGATGTTAGACAGTGTGAAGTAAGGCTCTATGGTGCTGAGAGGACAGGGAGATGTCAGACAGTGTGAAGTAAGGCTCTATGGTGCTGAGAGGACAGATATATGTTAGACAGTGTGAAGTAAGGCTCTATGGTGCTAAGAGGACAGATAGATGTTAGACAGTGTGAAGTAAGGCTCTATGGTGCTGAGAGGACAGATATATGTTAGACAGTGTGAAGTAAGGCTCTATGGTGCTGAGAGGACAGATAGATGTTAGACAGTGTGAAGTAAGGCTTTATGGTGCTGAGAGGACAGAGAGATGTTAGACAGTGTGAAGTAAGGCTCTATGGTGCTGAGAGGACAGATAGATGTTAGACAGTGTGAAGTAAGGCTCTATGGTGCTGTTTGTGTGCATTCATATGTGTGTCTGTGTGAGTGTTTGTGTCTATTCATGCATGTGTGTGCGTGCATACATTTGTATGTGTGTATGCATTCGTACGTGGGGGTGTGGGACAAATTTCCGTTTGTGTGTGTGTCCAGTGTGTGTGTGACGTACCAGGCGTTCAGACAGAGGAGTCTTGTCTCCATCGGGCAGATGTTGCTCCAGAGCCAGGACAATACAGTTGGCACAGATGGTGGCCAGGATCAACCACTCAAACGGAGTGAGAGAGTACAGTCAAGGAAGAAAACAGGGAGGAGAGCAGAGAACAGACGGAGAGGACAGGAAGAAACCAGGGAGGAGAGGATAGACGGAGAGGACAGGAAGAAACCAGGGAGGGGTGGACAGACAGAGAGGACGGGAAGAAACCAGGGAGGAGAGGACAGATGGAGAGGACAGGAAGAAACCACGGAGGAGAGGACATACGGAGAGGACAGGAAGAAACCAGGGAGACGAGGACAGACAGAGAGGACAGGAAGAAACCAGGGAGGAGAGGGCAGACAGAGAGGACAGACAGAGAGGACAGGAAGAAACCAGGGAGTAGAAGGCAGACAGAGAGGACAGACAGAGAGGACAGGAAGAAACCAGGGAGGAGAGGGCAGACAGAGAGGACAGACAGAGAGGACAGGAAGAAACCAGGGAGGAGAAGGCAGACAGAGAGGACAGACATAGAGGACAGGAAGAAATCAGGGAGGAGAGGGCAGACAGAGAGGACAGGAAGAAACAAGGGAGGAGAGGGCAGACAGAGAGGACAGGAAGAAACCAGGGAGGAGAGGGCAGACAGAGAGGACAGACAGAGAGGACAGGAAGAAACCAGGGAGGAGAGGGCAAGACAGAGAGGACAGACAGAGAGGACAGGAAGAAACCAGGGAGGAGAAGGCAGACAGAGAGGACAGACATAGAGGACAGGAAGAAATCAGGGAGGAGAGGGCAGACAGAGAGGACAGGAAGAAACAAGGGAGGAGAGGGCAGACAGAGAGGACAGGAAGAAACCAGGGAGGAGAGGGCAGACAGAGAGGACAGACAGAGAGGACAGGAAGAAACCTTGGAGGAGAGGGCAGAAAGAGAGGACAGACAGAGAGGACAGGAATAAACCAGGGAGGAGAGGGCAGGCAGAGAGGACAGGAAGAAACCAGGGAGGAGAGGGCAGACAGAGAAGGCAGACAGAGAGGACAGACAGAGAGGACAGGAAGAAACCAGGGTGGAGAGGGCAGACAGAGAGGACAGACAGAGAGGACAGGAAGAAACCAGGGAGGAGAGGGCAGACAGAGAGGACAGGAAGAAACCAGGGAAGAGAGGACAGACAGAGAGGACAGGAAGAAACCAGGGAGGAGAGGACAGACAGAGAGGACAGGAAGAAACCAGGGAGGAGAGGACAGACAGAGAGGACAGGAAGAAACCAGGGAAGAGAGGGCAGACAGAGAGGGCAGGAAAAAAACAGGGAGGAGAGGACAGAGAGGACAGGAAGAAACCAGGGAGGAGAGCAGAAGAGGACAGACAGAGAGGACAGGAAGAGATCTGGGAGGAGAGGAGAAGAGGACAGACAGAGAGGACAGGAAGAGATCTGGGAGAAGAGGACAGACAGAGAGGACAGGAAGAGATCTGGGAGGAGAGGGCAGGAAGAGATCTGGGAGAAGAGGACAGACAGAGAGGACAGGAAAAGATCTGGGAGGAGAGGGCAGACAGAGAGGACAGGAAGAGATCTGGGAGGAGAGGCTACCGGAGACCTGGAACTCCATGTGGGTCGTGTCGTTCTTTTAACGCAACGTAACGTAATCAACACTGCTAGCTAGCCAGCTAGCCCCCGAATAGCAGCACTGTAGAAACTATTACACTCAACGGAACGACTTGATTAGTGTAGTGTCAACAACGCAGCCACTGCCAGCTAGCCTACAAAGTCAACAACGCAGCCACTGCCAGCTAGCCTACTTCAGCAGTACTGTATCATTTTAATCATTTTAGTCAATAAGATTCTTGCTACATAAGCTTAACTTTCTGAACATTCGAGACGTGTAGTCCACTTGTCATTCCAATCTCCTTTGCATTAGCATAGCCTCTTCTGTAGCCTGTCAACTATGTGTCTGTCTATCCCTGTTCTCTCCTCTCTGCACAGACCATACAAACGCTCCACACCGCGTGGCCGTCAGCCACCCTAATCTGGTGGTCCCAGCGCGCACGACCCACGTGGAGTTCCAGGTCTCCGGTAGCCTCTGGAACTGCCGATCTGCGGCCAACAAGGCAGAGTTCATCTCATCCTATGCCTCCCTCCAGTCCCTCGACTTCTTGGCACTGACGGAAACATGGATCACCACAGATAACACTGCTACTCCTACTGCTCTCTCTTCGTCCGCCCACGTGTTCTCGCACACCCCGAGAGCTTCTGGTCAGCGGGGTGGTGGTGGCACCGGGATCCTCATCTCTCCCAAGTGGTCATTCTCTCTTTCTCCCCTTACCCATCTGTCTATCGCCTCTTTTGAATTCCATGCTGTCACAGTTACCAGCCCTTTCAAGCTTAACATCCTTATCATTTATCGCCCTCCAGGTTCCCTCGGAGAGTTCATCAATGAGCTTGATGCCTTGATAAGCTCCTTTCCTGAGGACGGCTCACCTCTCACAGTTCTGGGTGACTTTAACCTCCCCACGTCTACCTTTGACTCATTCCTCTCTGCCTCCTTCTTTCCACTCCTCTCCTCTTTTGACCTCACCCTCTCACCTTCCCCCCTACTCACAAGGCAGGCAATACGCTCGACCTCATCTTTACTAGATGCTGTTCTTCCACTAACCTCATTGCAACTCCCCTCCAAGTCTCCGACCACTACCTTGTATCCTTTTCCCTCTCGCTCTCATCCAACACTTCCCACACTGCCCCTACTCGGATGGTATCGCGCCGTCCCAACCTTCGCTCTCTCTCCCCCGCTACTCTCTCCTCTTCCATCCTATCATCTCTTCCCTCTGCTCAAACCTTCTCCATCCTATCTCCTGATTCTGCCTCCTCAACCCTCCTCTCCTCCCTTTCTGCATCCTTTGACTCTCTATGTCCCCTATCCTCCAGGCAGGCTCGGTCCTCCCCTCCCGCTCCGTGGCTCGACGACTCATTGCGAGCTCACAGAACAGGGCTCCGGGCAGCCGAGCGGAAATGGAGGAAAACTCGCCTCCCTGCGGACCTGGCATCCTTTCACTCCCTCCTCTCTACATTTTCCTCTTCTGTCTCTGCTGCTAAAGCCACTTTCTACCACTCTAAATTCCAAGCATCTGCCTCTAACCCTAGGAAGCTCTTTGCCACCTTCTCCTCCCTCCTGAATCCTCCTCCCCCTCCCCCTCCTCCCTCTCTGCAGATGACTTCGTCAACCATTTTGAAAAGAAGGTCGACGACATCCGATCCTCGTTTGCTAAGTCAAACGACACCGCTGGTTCTGCTCACACTGCCCTACCCTGTGCTCTGACCTCTTTCTCCCTCTCTCTCCAGATGAAATCTCGCGTCTTGTGACGGCCGGCCGCCCAACAACCTGCCCGCTTGACCCTATCCCCTCCTCTCTTCTCCAGACCATTTCCGGAGACCTTCTCCCTTACCTCACCTCGCTCATCAACTCATCCCTGACCGCTGGCTACGTCCCTTCCGTCTTCAAAAGAGCGAGAGTTGCACCCCTTCTGAAAAAAACTACACTCGATCCCTCCGATGTCAACAACTACAGACCAGTATCCCTTCTTTCTTTTCTCTCCAAAACTCTTGAACGTGCCGTCCTTGGCCAGCTCTCCCGCTATCTCTCTCAGAATGACCTTCTTGATCCAAATCAGTCAGGTTTCAAGACTAGTCATTCAACTGAGACTGCTCTTCTCTGTATCACGGAGGCGCTCCGCACTGCTAAAGCTAACTCTCTCTCCTCTGCTCTCATCCTTCTAGACCTATCGGCTGCCTTTTGATACTGTGAACCATCAGATCCTCATCTCCACCCTCTCCGAGTTGGGCATCTACGGCGCGGCCCACGCTTGGATTGCGTCCTACCTGACAGGTCGCTCCTACCAGGTGGCGTGGCGAGAATCTGTCTCCTCACCACGTGCTCTCACCACTGGTGTCCCCCAGGGCTCTGTTCTAGGCCCTCTCCTATTCTCGCTATACACCAAGTCACTTGGCTCTGTCATAACCTCACATGGTCTCTCCTATCATTGCTATGCAGACGACACACAATTAATCTTCTCCTTTCCCCCTTTTGATGACCAGGTGGCGAATCGCATCTCTGCATGTCTGGCAGACATATCAGTGTGGATGACGGATCACCACCTCAAGCTGAACCTCGGCAAGACGGAGCTGCTCTTCCTCCCGGGGAAGGACTGCCCGTTCCATGATCTCGCCATCACGGTTGACAACTCCATTGTGTCCTCCTCCCAGAGCGCTAAGAACCTTGGCGTGATCCTGGACAACACCCTGTCGTTCTCAACTAACATCAAGGCGGTGGCCCGTTCCTGTAGTTTCATGCTCTACAACATCCGCAGAGTACGACCCTGCCTCACACAGGAAGCGGCGCAGGTCCTAATCCAGGCACTTGTCATCTCCCGTCTGGATTACTGCAACTCGCTGTTGGCTGGGCTGCCTGTGCCATTAAACCCCTACAACTCATCCAGAACGCCGCAGCCCGTCTGGTGTTCAACCTTCCCAAGTTCTCTCACGTCACCCCGCTCCTCCGCTCTCTCCACTGGCTTCCAGTTGAAGCTCGCATCCGCTACAAGACCATGGTGCTTGCCTACGGAGCTGTGAGGGGAACGGCACCTCAGTACCTCCAGGCTCTGATCAGGCCCTACACCCAAACAAGGGCACTGCGTTCATCCACCTCTGGCCTGCTCGCCTCCCTACCACTGAGGAAGTACAGTTCCCGCTCAGCCCAGTCAAAACTGTTCGCTGCTCTGGCCCCCCAATGGTGGAACAAACTCCCTCACGACGCCAGGACAGCGGAGTCAATCACCACCTTCCGGAGACACCTGAAACCCCACCTCTTTAAGGAATACCTAGGATAGGATAAAGTAATCCTTCTCACCCCCCCTTAAAAGATTTAGATGCACTATTGTAAAGTGGCTGTTCCACTGGATGTCATAAGGTGAATGCACCAATTTGTAAGTCGCTCTGGATAAGAGCGTCTGCTAAATGACTTAAATGTAAATGTAAATGTAGGATAGGACAGACAGAGAGGACAGGAAGAGATCTGGGAGGAGAGGACAGACAGAGAGGACAGGAAGAGATCTGGGAGGAGAGGGCAGGAAGAGATCTGGGAGAAGAGGACAGACAGAGAGGACAGGAAAAGATCTGGGAGGAGAGGGCAGACAGAGATCTGGGAGGAGAGGGCAGACAGAGAGGACAGACAGAGAGGACAGGAATAAACCAGGGGGAGAGGGCAGACAGAGAGGACAGGAAGAAACCAGGGAGGACAGACAGAGAGGACAGGAATAAACAGGGAGAGGACAGACAGAGAGGACAGGAAGAAACCAGGGAGGAGAGGGCAGACAGAGAGGACAGGAAGAAACCAGGGAAGAGAGGACAGACAGAGAGGACAGGAAGAAACCAGGGAGGAGAGGACAGACAGATAGGGCAGGGAAAAAACAGGGAGGAGAGGACAGACAGAGAGGACAGGAAGAAACCAGGGAAGAGAGGGCAGACAGAGAGGGCAGGAAAAAACTAGGGAGGAGAGGACAGAGAGGACAGGAAGAAACCAGGGAGGAGAGCAGAAGAGGACAGACAGAGAGGACAGGAAGAGATCTGGGAGGAGAGGAGAAGAGGACAGACAGAGAAGACAGGAAGAGATCTGGGAGAAGAGGACAGACAGAGAGGACAGGAAAAGATCTGGGAGGAGAGGGCAGACAGAGAGGACAGGAAGAGATCTGGGAGGAGAGGACAGACAGAGAGGACAGGAAGAGATCTGGGAGGAGAGGACAGACAGAGAGGACAGGATGAGATCTGGGAGGAGAGGGCAGGAAGAGATCTGGGAGAAGAGGACAGACAGAGAGGACAGGAAAAGATCTGGGAGGAGAGGGCAGGAAGAGATCTGGGAGAAGAGGACAGACAGAGAGGACAGGAAAAGATCTGGGAGGAGAGGGCAGACAGAGAGGACAGGAAGAGATCTGGGAGGAGAGGACAGACAGAGAGGACAGGAAGAGATCTGGGAGGAGAGGACAGACAGAGAGGACAGGTAGAGATCTGGGAGGAGAGGACAGACAGAGAGGACAGGAAACGATCTGGGAGGAGAGGGCAGGAAGAGATCTGGGAGAAGAGGACAGACAGAGAGGACAGGAAAAGATCTGGGAGGAGAGGACAGATAGAGAGGACAGGAAGAGATCTGGGAGGAGAGGACAGACAGAGAGGACAGGAAGAGATCTGGGAGGAGAGGACAGACAGAGAGGACAGGAAAAGATCTGGGAGGAGAGGACAGACAGAGAGGACAGGAAGAGATCTGGGAGGAGAGGACAGACAGAGAGGACAGGAAGAGATCTGGGAGGAGAGGAGAAGGAAAAGGACAAGGCGGCAGCAATCTGATACTTAACTAACTCAGTTATTCCCGAATTCCCGAATTTTATAACATTTATAACAAACGTGTATATCATATAATATATTTTAAAATTAAAAATATAATAATGAGCCAACAATTAAAACTTCCAGTCAAAAATAACAACGATATACAGTAGCTATTGGCCGATCATAACCACATGATCGAATGTGTAGTGTTTCCTGAATGGGCTGAGACCTACACTGCACGGGAAACATTAACATATAGCATTGTGTAGTGTTTCCTGAATGGGCTGAGACCTACACTGCACAGTAAACATTAACATATAGCATTGTGTAGTGTTTCCTGAATGGGCTGAGACCTAGTGTTTCCTGAACTGCACGGGAAACATTAACATATAGCATTGTGTAGTGTTTCCTGAATGGGCTGAGACCTACACATTACTGAATGGGAAACATTAACATATAGCATTGTGTAGTGTTTCCTGAATGGGCTGAGACCTACACTGCACGGTAAACATTAACACATTGTGTAGTGTTTCCACTGAGGGAAACATTAACATATAGCATTGTGTAGTGTTTCCTGAATGGGCTGAGACCTACACTGCACAGTAAACATTAACATATAGCATTGTGTAGTGTTTCCTGAATGGGCTGAGACCTACACTGCACGGTAAACATTAACATATAGCATTGTGTAGTGTTTCCTGAATGGGCTGAGACCTACACTGCACGGTAAACATTAACATATAGCATTGTGTAGTGTTTCCTGAATGGGCTGAGACTACACTGCACGGGAAAAGCATTAACATATAGCATTGTGTAGTGTTTCCTGAATGGGGGCTGAGACCTACATGGGCTGAGACCTACACTGCACAGTAAACATTAACATATAGCATTGTGTAGTGTTTCCTGAATGGGCTGAGACCTACACTGCACAGTAAACATTAACATATAGCATTGTGTAGTGTTTCCTGAATGGGCTGAGACCTACACTGCACAGTAAACATTAACATATAGCATTGTGTAGTGTTTCCTGAATGGGCTGAGACCTACACTGCACGGGAAACATTAACATATAGCATTGTGTAGTGTTTCCTGAATGGGCTGAGACCTACACTGCACAGTAAACATTAACATATAGCATTGTGTAGTGTTTCCTGAATGGGCTGAGACCTACACTGCACAGTAAACATTAACATATAGCATTGTGTAGTGTTTCCTGAATGGGCTGAGAGCATTGTGTAGTGTTTCCCTACACTGCACGGGAAACATTAACATATAGCATTGTGTAGTGTTTCCTGAATGGGCTGAGAGTGTTTCCTGAATGGGCTACACTACACTGCACAGTAAACACTGTAGTGTTTCCTGAATGGGCTGAGTAAACATTAACATTAATATAGCATTGTGTAGTGTTTCCTGAATGGGCTGAGACCTACACTGCACGGAAACATTAACATATAGCATTGTGTAGTGTTTCCTGAATGGGCTGAGACCTACACTGCACAGGAAACATTAACATATAGCATTGTGTAGTGTTTCCTGAATGGGCTGAGACCTACACTGCGGGAAACATTAACATATAGCATTGTGTAGTGTTTCCTGAATGGGCTGAGACCTACACTGCACAGTAAACATTAACATATAGCATTGTGTAGTGTTTCCTGAATGGGCTGAGACCTACACTGCACAGTAAACATTAACATATAGCATTGTGTAGTGTTTCCTGAATGGGCTGAGACCAGTAAACATTAACATATAGCATTGTGTAGTGTTTCCTGAATGGGCTGAGACCTACACTGCACGGGAAACATTAACATATAGCATTGTGTAGTGTTTCCTGAATGGGCTGAGACCTACACACAGTAAACATTAACATATAGCATTGTGTAGTGTTTCCTGAATGGGCTGAAACATTAACATATAGCATTGTGTAGTGTTTCCTGAATGGGACCTACACTGAGAAACATTAACATATAGCATTGTGTAGTGTTTCCTACTGAGACTGAATGGGCTGAGACCTACACATTACGGGAAACATTAACATATAGCATTGTGTAGTGTTTCCTGAATGGGCTGAGACCTACACATTAACATATACATTGTGTAGGTTTCCTGAATGGGCTGAACATTAACATATAGCATTGTGTAGTGTTTCCTGAATGGGCTGAGACCTACACTGCACAGTAAACATTAACATATAGCATTGTGTAGTGTTTCCTGAATGGGCTGAGACCTACACTGCACAGTAAACATTAACATATAGCATTGTGTAGTGTTTCCTGAATGGGCTGAGACCTACACTGCACGGTAAACATTAACATATAGCATTGTGTAGTGTTTCCTGAATGGGCTGAGACCTACACTGCACAGGAAACATTAACATATAGCATTGTGTAGTGTTTCCTGAATGGGCTGAGACCTACACTGCACGGGAAACATTAACATATAGCATTGTGTAGTGTTTCCTGAATGGGCTGAGACCTACACTGCACACTGCACAGTAAACATTAACATATAGCATTGTGTAGTGTTTCCTGAATGGGCTGAGACCTACACTGCACGGTAAACATTAACATATAGCATTGTGTAGTGTTTCCTGAATGGGCTGAGACCTACACTGCACGGGAAACACTGCATTGTGTAGTGGGAAACATTAACATATAGCATTGTGTAGTGTTTCCTGAATGGGCTACACTGAGACCTACACTGAGACCTACACACGGTAAACATTAACATATAGCATTGTGTAGTGTTTCCTGAATGGGCTGAGACCTGAACACTGCACGGGAAACATTAACATATAGCATTGTGTAGTGTTTCCTGAATGGGCTGAGACCTACACTGCACGGGAAACATTAACATATAGCATTGTGTAGTGTTTCCTGAATGGGCTGAGACCTACACTGCACAGTAAACATTAACATATAGCATTGTGTAGTGTTTCCTGAATGGGCTGAGACCTACACTGCACGGGAAACATTAACATATAGCATTGTGTAGTGTTTCCTGAATGGGCTGAGACCTACACTGCACGGGAAACATTAACATATAGCATTGTGTAGTGTTTCCTGAATGGGCTGAGACCTACACTGCACATGAGACCTACACTGCACAGTAAACATTAACATATAACATATAGCATTGTGTAGTGTTTCCTGAATGGGCTGAGACCTACACTGCACGGGAAACATTAACATATAGCATTGTGTAGTGTTTCCTGAATGGGCTGAGACCAGGAAACACATATAGCATTGTGTAGTGTTTCCTGAATGGGGGAAACATTAACATATAGCATTGTGTAGTGTTTCCTGAATGGGCTGAGACCTACACATTACGGGAAACATTAACATATAGCATTGTGTAGTGTTTCCTGAATGGGCTGAGACCTACACTGCACAGTAAACATTAACATATAGCATAGTGCATTGTGTAGCAGTGTTTCCTGAATGGGCTGAGACCTACACTGTAAACATTAACATATAGCATTGTGTAGTGTTTCCTGAATGGGCTGAGACCTACACATTACGGGAAACATTAACATATAGCATTGTGTAGTGTTTCCTGAATGGGCTGAGACCTACACTGCACGGGAAACATTAACATATAGCATTGTGTAGTGTTTCCTGAATGGGCTGAGACCTACACTGCACAGTAAACATTAACATATAGCATTGTGTAGTGTTTCCTGAATGGGCTGAGACCTACACTGCACAGTAAACATTAACATATACACTGCACAGGAAACATTAACATATAGCATTGTGTAGTGTTTCCTGAATGGGCTGAGACCTACACTGCATATAGCATTGTGTAGTGTTTCCTGAATGGGCTGGAAACATTAACATATAGCATTGTGTAGTGTTTCCTGAATGGGCTGAGACCTACACTGCACAGTAAACATTAACATATAGCATTGTGTAGTGTTTCCTGAATGGGCTGAGACCTACACTGCACGGTAAACATTAACATATAGCATTGTGTAGTGTTTCCTGAATGGGCTGAGACCTACACTGCACGGTAAACATTAACATATAGCATTGTGTAGTGTTTCCTGAATGGGCTGAGACCTACACTGCACGGTAAACATTAACATATAGCATTGTGTAGTGTTTCCTGAATGGGCTGAGACCTACACATTATGGGAAACATTAACATATAGCATTGTGTAGTGTTTCCTGAATGGGCTGAGACCTACACTGCACAGTAAACATTAACATATAGCATTGTGTAGTGTTTCCTGAATGGGCTGAGACCTACACTGCACGGGAAACATTAACATATAGCATTGTGTAGTGTTTCCTGAATGGGCTGAGACCTACACTGCACAGTAAACATTAACATATAGCATTGTGTAGTGTTTCCTGAATGGGCTGAGACACTGCACAGAAACATTAACTAGCAGTGTTTCCTGAATGGGCTGAGAAACATTAACATATAGCATTGTGTAGTGTTTCCTGAATGGGCTGAGACCTACACTGCACGGGAAACATTAACATATAGCATTGTGTAGTGTTTCCTGAATGGGCTGAGACCTACACATTACGGGAAACATTAACATATAGCATTGTGTAGTGTTTCCTGAATGGGCTGAGACCTACACTGCACGGGAAACATTAACATATAGCATTGTGTAGTGTTTCCTGAATGGGCTGAGACCTACACTGCACGGGAAACATTAACATATAGCATTGTGTAGTGTTTCCTGAATGGGCTGAGACCTACACTGCACAGTAAACATTAACATATAGCATTGTGTAGTGTTTCCTGAATGGGCTGAGACCTACACTGCACGGGAAACTGAGACCTACACTGCACGGGAAACATTAACATATAGCATTGTGTAGTGTTTCCTGAATGGGCTGAGACCTACACTGCACGGGAAACATTAACATATAGCATTGTGTAGTGTTTCCTGAATGGGCTGAGACCTACACCTAAACATTAACATATAGCATTGTGTAGTGTTTCCTGAATGGGGAAACATTAACATATAGCATTGTGTAGTGTTTCCTGAATGGGCTGAGACCTACACTGCACAGTAAACATTAACATATAGCATTGTGTAGTGTTTCCTGAATGGGCTGAGACCTACACTGCACAGTAAACATTAACATATAGCA
Source organism: Oncorhynchus nerka (assembly GCF_034236695.1). Lineage (NCBI taxonomy): Eukaryota > Metazoa > Chordata > Actinopteri > Salmoniformes > Salmonidae > Oncorhynchus > Oncorhynchus nerka. Next base: position 28,228,039 of record NC_088421.1, on the reverse strand, counting down.
TTGTGTAGTGTTTCCTGAATGGGCTGAGACATTAACTACACTGCACGGTAAAAACATTAACATATAGCATTGTGTAGTGTTTCCTGAATGGGCTGAGACACTGCACAGGAAACATTAACATATAGCATTACGGTAAACATTAACATATAGCATTGTGTAGTGTTTCCTGAATGGGCTGAGACCTACACTGCACGGTAAACATTAACATATAGCATTGTGTAGTGTTTCCTGAATGGGCTGAGACCTACACATTACGGGAAACATTAACATATAGCATTGTGTAGTGTTTCCTGAATGGGCTGAGACCTACACTGCACAGTAAACATTAACATATAGCATTGTGTAGTGTTTCCTGAATGGGCTGAGACCTACACTGCACAGTAAACATTAACATATAGCATTGTGTAGTGTTTCCTGAATGGGCTGAGACCTACACTGCACGGGAAACATTAACATATAGCATTGTGTAGTGTTTCCTGAATGGGCTGAGACCTACACTGCACGGTAAACATTAACATATAGCATTGCAATAACTGCGTACAAATATACGAAGGTGACACCTGCTAAATGGGGATCAGGTCAGAAGAAAACCAGCTGTACAACCACCCTGCATATATAGTATGAACACACACACATCGACACACAGGGTCAGACAGCTGTTCCCTGATGCCTGGTGGGGCCTGTGGTGAGATGTGTGTGTGTTGATGTGAGTGTAACGTAATGCAGTGCTGCAGGGCCCAGTGTGAGTGAGTCAGTCAGACATGCAC